>NC_057804.1:243208903-243367001 GCF_018294505.1 Triticum aestivum
GAGAAACACCACCAAAATTACTGAGATAGTCCGGGAGAATGAAAAGCGAAGAGGTTGAGCCAACAATGAAAAGAGTTTGAAAACGATCTTGGAGAAGGCATGTGACTGATGGGATCCATTCTTACGTCACACTTGAAAAGAATTTAAGAATAACTCCGGGGGAATAAGAAGAGTCAGGTAAGATCTTGGGAAAAGACCTGTGGGTTAGGGCCCACTGAAGAGAAAAACGTCGTTGGAAAGGGATGATGAACAGACAGATGATACACCGGAACAATTGAAATATTTGAATGAGGTGACAACATCCAATTAATTAGAACACAGACGAATCTTCTGAGATGTCTTGAACACTCCGGAAGGATAAACTAGCAAGAGGCAAACGAGCAAGGGGAAAACATTTGAGCCGAGGAAAGAATATAATCAGTACCGAAAAATGGAATTGAATCCACTGGAGAAGAAAAAGAGATGAAGAATGTCCATCTAGACGAGAATTCACCGATTGAACTGATTGAGGGAAGACTGAAGAAGCTCCACATGAACGGAATTGGTGCTCGAAACAGACTCAGACTCCGGGAAGAAGAGGGTGGGAGGGCAGGAAAACACAGGCAACTTGGAAGGGGAATTGACGAATAGCTTGAAGAGAAGACACCGATTGAAAATAATTAAGGAAGGAATGCAAAGACTTCGCACGAGTAGGATGGATACTCGATTACAAACTCCTACTCGGAGAAGAAAAAGGGGAGGGCGGTTGGGAAAAGAAAACAACTGAGGATTCAACTTGGCAAAGAAGAAGAGGCTCGAGTCAACTTGACGAGAAATGCACCGGATGAAAAGCGCTGAGGAACAACGATCGAAAAACCAACTACGTGATCCTAAGAAAGTTTGGAAGGGAAGATGAATAGCTCAAAACACCTACATCAAGATTCCTTACCAGAGCGACGAAGTGGCTGAGGAGTAAAAAGAATTCCTACTCTCCGATATAACTAAACTCAGAAATCAGTTTTCTTCTAGACTCGACAACGGCCAAACTACATGATCAATCAAGGGGGTCTCCTAAGGTCGGTCGAGTCTCTGATACCAACTTATCACGCCTAATATGCGATACTATCCTAAAGAGACTCGAAGGTCCCACCAAGGATAGAACCGCATATTGATACACTTTTGCAAGGTGGATATCATTTCATCAACATTACATAATAGATGGGGATACATACAAAAGGCATACAATGCCACACGAATACAACATCATCTTACATAAGAGCAACATCCGACTACGGATGAAACACAAACAGAAACTCAAACGACATCCACCCTGCTAGCCCAGGCTGCCGACCTGGAACCTATCCCCTGAACGAAGAAGAAGCAGAAGAAGAACTCCAAAACAAGCAAACATCGCCCTCGCATCATGATCATCGCATAACCTATAACTACAACTGTTGTTGTAGTAATCTGTGAGCCACGACGACTCAACAATCCCATTACCATGGGTATCAAGACTAGCATAGTTTAATGGGAAAGGAAGGGGTAAAGTGGTGACGTTGCAGCAGCGACTAAGCATGAAATGGTGGCTAACATACGCAAATAATAACGAGAAGAGATCAACGGAACGATCGTGAAACTAGCAATGATCAAGAGGTGATCCTGAACTCCTACTTACGTCAAACATAACCCAAAGCCGTGTTCACTTCCCGGACTCTGCCGAAAAGAGGCCATCACGGCTACACACACGGTTGATGCATTTTAATTCGAATCTGGTGTCAAGTTATCTACAACCGGACATTAACAAATTCCCATCTGCCACATAACTGCGGCCACGGCTTTCGAAAGATAATACCCTGCAGGGGTGTCCCAACTTAGCCCATCACAAGCTCTCACGGTCAACAAAGGATATTCCTTCTCCCAGGAAGACCCGATCAGTCTCGGAATACCGGTTACAAGACATTTCGACAATGGTAAAACAAGACCAGCAAAGCCGCCCGATGTGTCGACAATCCCGATAGGAGTCGCACGTATCTTATTCTCAGGACACACCGGATAAGCGAAGCGTACAGTTACCGACGTAACCCAAGTTGCCAAGGGATGGTCCCGCACGGTGCTCTAGTTTGGACCAACACTTAGACAAGCATTGGCCCGGGGGGGCTAAAATAAAGATGACCCTTGGGTTAATTACTCCCAAGGGAAAGGTATAGGTGGTAGGCAAATGGTAAAACCAATGTTGGGCCTTGCTGGAGGAGTTTTATTCAAGGCGAACTGTCAAGGGGGTCCCAGAAATCACCCAACCGCGTTAGGGACGCAAAATCCGGGAACATAATACCGATATGATGAAAACTAGGGCAGCAAGAGTGGAACAAAACACCAGGCATAAGGTCGAGCCTTCCACCCTTTACCAAATATATAGATGCATTAATAATATAAGAGATATTGTGCTATCCCAACATAATCCTGTCCACCATGGAGCAATTTTCAACTTCACCTTCAACTAACAACGCTATAAGGGGGGCTGAGCAAAGCGGTAACATAGCCAAGCAACAGTTTGCTAGGAAGGGGGAAAGGTTAGAGGCTGACATGGCAAATTGGGGAGGCTTGAAGAGCGATTGATAGGTAGCTCAGCAAAGTGATTGATAGGTAGCTCAGCAAAGCGATAGCAATTATAGTAGTGAGATCAAGGGTAGCGGTCATCTTGCCTGAAATCCCGCTAGGAAGAAGAATGAGTCCATGAAGAAGACAAACGGATGAAGCCGAACCAAGCGTAGACTAACGAATCCTCACGATCGCAATGAAACAGGAACTATCGAGAAGAAGCACACAACATGGTAAACAAACCACACATATACATGACATGATGCTCAACCAAGTATGATGCAAGACGAGACTACATGAAGCTACTCATGGCAAGAGATGATGCAAACAAGAGCAACACATCATAGCAAGTTCAAATGAGGCCGGAAACAACATATAACAATTCCGGTAAGTCCTCAGATGCAAATTTAGAAATTGGTCCAGAACTGAATAAACCTTATGTTCAAGTTGTTGAACAGCAAGTTAATATGCACCAAGATGATCTACACGAAATTCTAGTCAAGTTACATGTAAAGTTCATTTAGTTCGGAGCTACGACCTAGAAGATATGAGCAAAACAAGTTAAACATGGCATTGATGCAAAAGGCACCCAAACATCAAGCAAATACCTCAAAACAAGGATGCAACATGATAATATGAAACTACATGCAATTATAAGCAAGTTTCATATAGAGCACACTGAAAACGGAGCAATGGTTCAACACATACACTATACAATTTTAAAGGACAAGCTGTCCAAAACAGCAACTAAGCATCTAGCAAGCATCAAAACAATATGCTATGGCATCTCAAAGTGAAAGAAAAAGGCATGGGCATGATGCACAGATGAAGCATGACAAAACATGAACACTGAGCGATCTCTAGAAAACACTATAACATGCTTAAAAGGACATGGCAACATTGCAAATAATAACAGTTTACAGACTTAGCAGAAAATAACATCAGGTTGCAATGTTTAGAGCTATCAAACAACATGTTACAGGAACTTAACATGGCAAGCAAAGGAATGGCATGCTAGTACTTAAGACAAAGAAGAAAACTCCCTTACTGAACTTATTCCTAAGATCAACAGAAAAGATGGTAGCATCCATGCAAACATGGCAAATGATATGAAAGATTCTGACATGGCAAGAACAACAATAAGTAGGCATGTTGGTGAGCTTGTGCCATTCACCACAGAGCAATACGTGGCATGAAAAGGAGACCAACAGTAAGAAGACACATGTACGAAGCTAAGCATGACAAGATCAAGTTCAGAGGGTGCATGGATCACTAGCAAAGCACATGAAAAAACTGAACTTAATGTTAACAGGCTGACAGCAACATTATTTAGCAAGTTGAGAGCAAGATTACAACAAGCTACATCAGGATATAAATGCAACCAGGGGCACTGATGGATTGAGCATGATATTTACAACAAAACATCCTTAGTGAACATCTCCAGATTATGCATAGAATGACTTGTAGCAGCAGGTTAACATAGTATCATGATGTAGCAGATTCAGCCTAGCAAAACAGTAACAGCAAGTACCGTACTTCATGAGCTTGATGCACTCACTAAAAGACTCAAAAAAATACATGGATTGCACCACTGTGAAGATGGCATGATGTAGCTCCAAACTCATGTAGACATCAAGTTCATAGGATGGACACACAAAACGCAATGAAAAAGACAAATCACCAAGTTCTGTTAACAGACAGCAGTTAACATCATATAGCACTCTTGCAACGATGATTTATTCATCAAGATGAACTCAAATGAACATGGCACAATGAAACAAAATGTAGAGCATCTCATGATGAACAATTTGACATATTACACACAGAAAATGGAGCAGTATGCAAAGAGATATGGCATGTCGAACAGGGCATGCAAATATCACAGATCTGGGGACGGAGAAAAATCAACCTCCGAAAGTCAACGGGATGGAGCGGTTCCGGGATGGAGAGATCCGGGGCCCGGTCGACGCGTTTGATTGGGGTGCTGGTGGATCTCGTCCACCCCGCTGCAGATCCGGCTCCGGCGAGCTCCGGCGAGGACGCGGAAGTCGAGGCGGCGGCTGACGACTCCGATGACGAGCAGGGAGGTCGGGGAGGTCCGGCGGACGGCGGGATCCCTCGGATCCGGACGACGGCAGGCCGGTCCTAGCCGGAGGCGAGGAAGAGGCGGCAGGGCAGCGAGCTTCTCCATCGAGGGCCTGTGGCTGGCGGCAGGGAGCGACGGAACGAAGCGGCGGCGGGGTCGGTGCGGTACGGCGATGGGCGGAAGCGGCGGGGCAGCGCCGGTGCAGGGACACAGCGGCGGGGCAGCGCCAGCGGTTGGTGGAAAGCGGCAGGCGGCGGCCGGCGGGTCCGGTGGGCGTGGAGGAGTCGGGGGAGCGGCGGCGGCCGACCGGGCCGGGATTGCCGCGGCTGGGCCCGATAGGCCCGCGTGGTGGAGGCACGGGGCGATGACGTGGCGGCCGCGGGTTGGAGGATATGGCGGCGGAGGCGACGTGGCGCTCCACGATTGGTCGGGGCGACGTGGCCGGCGGACATGTCCGGCGCGGGAGAATTTGTCCGGCGGCGCGAGGAGGGAGACGCTAGGGTTCATCCGCGAAATTTCAGGGAGGGGCACATATTTATAGGTAGGAGGAGCTAGGAGAGTCCAAATAAGGTGTGGTTTTGGCCCACACGATCGTGACCGAACGAACGAGAGCATGGAGGGGGTTTGGATGGGTTTATAGGCTGTGGTGAAGGGGTACTGGGCTGCAAAGAGAAGGGGGTTTTGGGGTACGCGGTTAACGGTTAGAGCATCAAACGACTTCCAAATGGAACAAAATTTGACAGGCGGTCTACCGGTGGTGTACCAAGGCCGCATGGCAAACCTCGGTCCATTCCGAGAATGTTTAACGCCCGCTCACAACAAGAGACAAAAGGGGGACACCGGAGGACATAGGAGTGCCGGATTGCAAAACGGACAACGGGGAAAATGCTCGGATGCATGAGACGAACGCGTATGCAATGCAATGCACATGATGACATGGAAAAATGCAACACGCAAGCGAATGACATGGCTATAACGATGAATAATTGGAACACACATGGCACATCGAATCCGGGGCATTACAGCCAAGAAGCCCCACCCCCCCCCCCCTCTCCGGGCTGGGTGGCGCCCAAGGCCAATCTGACCTTCAGCTCGAATGATCACCCCTCCAACCCCGCCTGTTCGGGCGCGCTCCCGATGCTAAGCACCCCCACCATCTGCCAAGTGGTCGTCACCAGGACCCTCATCGACGGTGGTGCCGGCCTCAACATGCTCTCGGTGGAGGCCTTCAGCCTCCTCCACGTGCCGCTAGAGCGGCTTCAGCCCAGCAGGCCCTTCTCGGGCGTCGGAGGCGGTTCCACCAGCTCCTTGGGACAGATCCGCCTCCCGATGACCTTCGGCACTCACGCAACTTCCGCACAGAGCTGATCGACTTCGACATCGCCCCCATCAGCCTTTTGTACAACGCCATCCTCGGTACCCAGCCTTGGCCCAGTTCATGGCATCAACTCACCCGGCGTACAACCTCATGAAGATGCCCGGGATCGGCGGCGTCTTTACCTTGTTCGGAGACACAAGGGATGCACTGCAGGCGCTCAAGCTTGCTTTCAAGACGGCCGCGGTGGTGCTGCCCGCTAGCACAAACGCCCTCGAGCCCAATGGGGTTGTGCCGGCTAAGAAGAAGCAGCTATTCACCCAAGACAAGGCGGAGACCAAGCAGGTGTCGGTCGACGAGGATGGATCCACTGGCTCCACCTTCACCATAGGCGCCAACCTCGAACCCGAGCAGGAGGAGGCCTTGGTGAAGTTCCTGCGCGCGAACAAGAAGGTGTTCGCATGGGAACCTGATCAGCTAGCAGGGGTCCCAAGGGATGTGATTGAACATAATCTCAACGTGTGCCCCAACGTGTGCCCCGTGAAGCAGAAGGCAAGGCGGCAGTCCACGGAAAAACAGGCCTTCATTGTCCAAGAAACCCGCAAGTTAGAGGCAGCGGGCGTCATTTGCGAGGTCTGCTATCCTGAATGGCTGGCCAACCCTGTTGTGCCAAAAAAGGGGGAAAGGAACGCATGTGCGTCGACTTCACTAACCTCAACAAGGCTTACCCGCAAGATCCGTTCCCGCTCCCTCGCATCGACCAGATTGTCTACTCTACCACTGAGTGTGACCTATTGTGCTTCCTAGATGCCTTCTCAGGCTATCACCAGATCAAGATGGCAGTAGAAGACGTGGAGAAAACAGCCTTCCTGACCCCATGTGGAGTGTACTGCTATACCTGCATGCCATTTGGGTTGCGCAACGCAGGCGCGACCTTTCAGCGGCTGATGCACATCGCCTTGGGCCGGCAGCTCGGGAGGAACGCTGAAGCTTACGTCGATGACATTGTGGTGAAGTCTCGGGAGGCAAAAACCCTGATACAGGACTTGGAAGAAATCTTCGCGAGCCTCAATGAAGTGGACCTGCGGCTCAACCCGGAGAAGTGCGTGTTTGGAGTCCCCTCGGGCAAGCTCCTGGGCTTTCTTGTGTCCCACAGGGGCATCGAGGCCAACCCAGAGAAGGTCAAGGCAGTCGAAGACATGAGCCCGCCGAAGACCCTCAGAGAAATGCAGAAGCTCACCGGGCGGGTGACCGCGCTAGGACGTTTCATCTCCAAGCTGGGGGAGCGAGCACTGCCCTTCTTCAAGCTGATGAAGAAGAAGGGCCCCTTCGAATGGACTGAAGAGGCCGACAAGGCATTCCAAGATCTCAAGAGGTACCTTACCAGCCCTCCGGTGATGGTAGCTCCGCGCCCTCGGGAGCCCCTGGTGCTCTACCTTGCAGCCACCCCCTACTCCGCTAGCGCAGCCCTGGTGGCGGTTAGAGAGGAGCGCCGGACCATGGCCGCAGCCGCCATCCCGGGCGAAGCAGAGCAAAGCCAAGAAAGCCTCACGAAGACCACGACCGCAGCCGAAAAGGATCAACCACAGCAGGGGAGCGCACCTGGAGCGGAGGAGGCCTATCCAAGCGACCAAGTGCTGGGGGCTCCATCGTCTCAGGAGGCGGCTCAACCTCTGGAGGACGCGAGCTGCACCAGCACCCTCAACCTCGTCGAGCACCCTGTGTGCTTCGTCAGCATGGTGCTACGGGACGCAAGGGCACGGTATCCCATGCCCCAAAAACTCCTCCTTGCACTGTTGGTGGCTTCACGCAAGCTGCGACACTACTTCCAAGGCCATCCCATCAAGGTCGTCTCAGCATACCCCTTGGAAAGGGTACTTAGGAGCCCCAACTCAGCTGGAAGAGTCGCTGAATGCAACATCGAACTGCAAGCGTTTCAGCTAGAATTTAGCATGACCAGAGTCATCAAGGGAGCCGCACTTGTAGATTTGGTGGCAGAATGGGCAGAGGCACCGGGCCTCAAGGCAGGCGAGGACCGGTCGCTTTCCCCGGGAAGCGAGGCACCAGACGGCTGGGTCATGTACTTCGACGGGGCATTCTGCCGACATGGCGCGGTGGCTGGCGCAGTGCTCATATCGCCTACTCAGGACAATCTCTACTAAGCCGTGCAACTCTGCTTCCAGCATGGAGAAAAGGTCTCCAACAACATAGCAGAATACGAAGGCCTGATAGCAGGCTTGAAAGCTGGAGTCGCCTTGGGAGTAAAGTGCCTCATCATCAAGGGCGATTCGCAACTCCTCATCAACTTCTCCAACAAATTATACGAGCCGAAGGATGAGCACATGGAAGCCTATCTTGCGGACATTCGCAGGATGGAGAAACAGTTCTGGGGGCTGGAGTTGCAGCATGTGCCTCACGACACCAATCAAGAGGCTGATGACATCGCCAGGACGGCATCCAGGTGGTTGCCTCAGGAGCCTGGCATCTTCGAGGAGCGACTCTTCAAACCCTCGGCTGCACCATCACTATCAAGCGTGGCGCAACCTAGGGAGGAGCTCCCTCAGCCGCCTACCTCGGGAGCCCCAGCTAGTGGCCCGGCCTCAGGGGCATGCTTGCTCCTGGCGCTGGAACCTCAGGAAGGATGTTGGATCGCAGAGTTCAAGGACTACTTGACGCAAGGGACCCTGCCGGAAAAGGAGGAGGACACGGAGCGTGTGGCGCAGCAGGCCATGGCCTACTGCATCAAGGACGGAGAGCTCTACAGGAAGCGACCAAACGACGTGTCCTTACGTTGCTTTTCTAGGGAGAAAGGGAAGGAGCTGTTGGCAGACATACACGGTGGAGACTGTGGGCACCACTCATCATCACGAACCCTTGTTGGCAAGGCGTTCCGCAGCAGGTTCCACTAGCCCACAGCCAAGCAGATCCATCAGCCGGCTCAGGGCCTGCAGACCATACCCCTCTCATGGCCGTTCACAGTTTGGGGGCTGGACATTCTGGGCCCGTTCCCTCGGGCGCCAGGGGGCTATCGCTACCTCTACATTGTCATGGACAAGTTCACCAAGTGGGCTGAGGTGGAAGCTGTCCACACCATCCCAGCGGGCTCCACAGTCAAGTTCATCAGGGGCCTCATGAGCCGATTTGGGGTGCCTAACCACATCATCACCGACAATAGTTTGCAATTCACCAGCAATCCCTTCAAAACGTACTGTGCTAACCTTGGAACGCAGATATGCTACGCTTCGGTAGCACACCCACGGAGCAACGGCCAGGCCGAGCGAGACAACGCGGAGTTCCTAAGGGGCCTCAAAACCAGGACCTTCAAGAAGAAGCTGGAGGCCTGCGGTAGGGGCTAGTACGACGAGCTCCAGTTTGTGCTATGGTCTATCCGCATGACCGTGACCAAGTCTACTGGCGAAACCACGTTCTTCATCGTCTATGGAGCTAAGGTTATCCTCCCTCACAAGGTCAGGTGTCGTTTCGCGCAGGTCCTGGCATTCGACGAGGCGCAGCATGACGCCATGCGGGGGATGGATCTCGTGCTCGGGGAGGAACGCCATCGAGAGGCCGCGGTGCAGGCGGCAAGGTATCAACAGGCACTGCGACGATACCACTGCCGAAACATCCGCCCCAGAACTCTTGAGGCAGGGGACCTCATGCTCAGACGGGTCCTCTCCAGGGAGGGGCTGCACAGGCTCTCTCCCATGTGGGAGGTCCCATTCAAGGTTGTTCATGTTTCTAGGCCCGGCTCCGCGCGCTTGGAGACCCAGGAGGGGGTGCCCATCCCGAACGCGTTAAACATTCAACATCTCCGGAGGTTCTACCCCTGAGCGAGGCCCAGTGCCTATGGAAAAGGCCTGGAGCCTGTGAAGAATGCCAATGCCTGTGAAGCTTGCCACTTTAGGGAAAAGGCCCGATGCCTGTGAAGAAGGCCAATGCCTGTGAAGCTCGGTCCCCCCCTCTCTCAAGAAAAGGCCCGGTTCCTGTGAACAAGGCCAATGCCTATGAAACTCACCGCCCGTGACACTCTCACGTAATAATGAGTGGGGCTGTACATGCCCCGGAGTCTCCGGAGTGCTGCCTCTGGGCCTCGGGGGCTCCCGCCCATGCACAGTGGTAGCACTTAGATCCGTGCTGGTGAGAAGACGTCGAAGACTTGATTAGGTGTCGGGCGCGGCTTTTCATTTGCTTTCTGCAGTCGATCAGTTCTTCTTTGCTTAAAGCTTTAGTTGGAGTTGCTTTCAGTATTGTGCGGCGCCCAGCCCGTGTTTTTTGTCTTTGCCCTTCGCTTGAACTTGCTTTCCTTTCACGACCCTCGCTAGGGAGGCCACGCGGGCACCATCGCGCGCGTCGCATGGTTTTATTTCGTGAGGTTCCTCGGCCTAGGTTTGCAGCGGGAGCACTCCTCCCAGTCAATGCCTCATGGGCATCACGACACTAACGTCGGACCCGAGCTGGTCACCCCCGCGGCCGGGGGCTGAAACCCAACCCTTCTACAAGTTTCTTCTTACAAGCCTCGAAGACCCATGACAAGGCCTCCGGCCGAAACCTCTCGAGGCTGGCGCCACAACGAGTCCCCCCCTACCGAGCTAAGTTGTTCCTACGCATAAGCATTCAACACCGTAGCACGACACGAAGATAGAAGGAACAACATGATAATTAAAAGCAATAGTCTAGCACACCCCCGTGGGGCTCCATAATTCTCTCTCTATGCAGATGAAGCAAAATAGGCGCAGCCCGACCGTCTACTGCACAAGGAGGAAGATCTGTGTCATCTTCCGGAGCTCATGCGGCCTCCTCCTCACGCTTCACCTGGGCGCGGCGGTGGGACGATCCACCTCCCCCCTCGAAGCGAGCACGACGGCGCGGTGGCTGGTCGCAGCCGCCGCTGGAGGAGCTGCCGTCGAAAGGAGAGTCGCCGAAGCTTGAAGAGCTGCGGGCGCCGCCGGGCGCACTCCCGACCTTGTCTTCGCCGCTGCCGTCGCCAAGGATGAGCGGACAGCCGTCGTCGTCACCTTCGGGGCAGCACCCAGCGCGGCGGCCATCTCCTCCAAACACCCTCATGAAGAGGGTGGCGTCGCCGTCAAACTTGAAATGGAGAGTGCATCGCTGGCCAAGACCACACGCGCGGGAAACCTCCACCGCCACCCAGGAGGCCCTGCTGCAACAGCCATCCGCCTGAAGCCAGAGCCCGCTCGTGGCACCAGCTGGCAGCTCATGAGCAAAGAAGCGAGGGAGCTGAAGCCAAGTACCGGCCGGATCCTCCGACCAGACGACAAACTCCGGCAGCACCTCCGCAGAATGGAATCGAGGGCGGGGAAGCCGCGCGGCCACGACGCATCTCCCCCCACCGATCAAGTGGCCTCCACCGAGGCCTTGGGTAGTCTTTGCGGGAGTCACGGGATGCTTGCGGGGGCGGCCCCAGCCGTGCTTGGCTAGAGGAGAGTCAGGCCCTTCCCGGCGGGCCTTCCCCTTCTCCGCGGCCGAAAAACTCTTCGTGGGCGCCATGTGGTGCAATGAGTCAAGGGGGAGAGGTGAAGAAGAAGAGGCAGAGCAGGGAGAGATGGATTGGAAGGGCTCACGCCATTCGGTACTTATAGCCGGAGGAGGCCAACCGTCGGCCACCATGATCGCAGGTAATCATGACCCATTTTTGCATGCAGGGACTTGTCAAGTCGTGCGATTGCCGAGACATTGTGGGGAAGCGGAGACGCCCACGTCCAATCAATCGCCACGCGGCGCCCAAGGACGCAGGCTATTGGGGCCTGCGGCACTTCGCACTTGCCCCTATGCTTCCCTGCTAAGCCAAGTCCGGGCGCGCATTGGGCCCGGGGGCTACTATCGGCGTTCTGGGAACGGGGGTCCCCAGACTTGCCTGCCTGCTGCCTGCGGCTTGGCTCAAGCAACTCAAGCTCAAGACCCTCGCGAGGGGCCAAGCCTCGCGGGGCAGACGACAGGAAGCTTTCTCAGGAGCAGCCTCATCAGGCGGGCTCGCGAGGAGGCGGAGAGATCAAGGCAGGGTACCTCGCGAGGTGCCCGTGACGCAAGCCATGACGATCGAGACCAGGCGGGCGCCATGCAGGCGCCGGCCTGTGCAGTGTCCTTGTTTCCCCTTCAGTGCAAAGGGGGCAAGCACAGGCCAAGGCATCAGGCAAAGGTTACTGTTTCGGTGCAACAAGACCAAGACCAGTGGAGCGGCAGCATGGAGGTCACCATGGAGCCCAGGACGATGTCACCATCAGAGTCTTTGGCAGTCGAAGACCAACTTTAGTCAGGATAAGTGTACTAGATGTTCCCCTTCAAAATGGCCAATTGTTGGCGCCCTTCCCGCTCATTATTTGGGAAGAGGCCCAGGGCCTCCCTCTATAAATAGAGCTAGCCACCACAGAGTAAGGAGGAAGAGATTTTGGGTAGACTAGACAGAGAGAGAGGCAACTGAACTCACCCAAGCAGTTCATCGCACAAGCTCAAGAGCACCTCTCGCGAGGTTGTTCTTCCTATGTATTCTTCATCAGCCCCTGAGGCAATCCACCACACCACACACTCGAGTAGGGTATTACACCACAATGGTGGCCTGAACCAGTATAAACCTCGTGTTCCTTGTGTGTTCATCTTTCTAGCTTAGATCCCTTGTGAGGCTTCGAGACGTGAGTTGGTAGGGGCGAGATCTTCATGCGCACCCCAGAGTTCGAACCTCAAGGGTCTGCCGGAACCCAAAATCCGACAGCCGCTCCTCGGCAGTGTCGACGGCCAGCACAGAACATGGTGCTTCCACTGGTGCGTGGGAGGGGGCTCCCTCTGAGGAGAGCCCTCTGGGGCGTTTACAGCCCCGCCCTGGAACGTGGCTTGCACGGCAGGGTTGGAGGAGGTGTATGTGGGCACCCATGAGCCAGCGCGGGACTCACGAGGCCCTACCTCAAGGCGGGTAGCGCCTTGTCTTGGTTGGGGGTGCTTGAGTTGGTCATGTGAGATGGTTAGGCAGCCTGCACCGGATGAGTTTCCTAAGGTTATTGCATGAGAAGGCCAGACACCAACGATCCCAGGAGGTGACATGAACGGGGCCGACCCGCCAGAAAAAGCTCAATCGTGGGATTTATCGACACTGCAGGGATGGACGCGAGCACAGACGCCGTGCCCAGTCTTCTCATGCAAAGATCCTAAATAAAAACAACCGGCGCGCGGTTCCCGTGGCCACGGGGGCACCAGGTCGCGCTTGCTTACTTACCCATCACGATTAGCTCATGCGAGAACAAGGCACCATAGCTCAGCTGCTTGGGTTTAGCGACGCTGCAGGGATGGACCCGAGCATAGATGTCGTGCCAGTCCTTAATCATGAGGCGGTCATGGGAGGGCTTGCAAGGGTGCACGAGATTCTTAGCGATGAAACGTCGGTCAGGCAGTTGGTAATTCAAAAGTAGTTTGCAAAGGATTCTAACTGGATTTGATAAAGTGCAAGAGGGGATACACACCATATGGGCAGACCCACACAGCCTGGGGATGATGCAGCCCGAGGGGGAGCCCCTGTGTTGAACGAACTAGGGAGATGTCACCTGGTACCGTTGTTGAAGAGTTATTGAAGTAGCCAAAAAACATGCACTGCTGAAGCTGTGCCTCATGAGCCGCTTCGGTGCCGGGCCTTAGGAGGCTCAAACAGTCCGGGGGGCTCCTGAAGGTGCTCCACCATCTCCGCCAGGATCGCCTGGTGACTGGCTCCGTAGTCCGCCTAAGCGTCCCTCATGCAACGCTGGAATGCCTTAGTCACGCCCGCTAGGCCAAAAGGCATGTAGACGTAGCTGTGCGGCGGTCCCTCGCATTGGCCGACACGAGACGGCCACATGAGCTGCTGAGACATGGCCCTGTTGAGCCCGGGAATGCCGATGCAGACGCGGAACTCCTTACCCTTTCTAGGGAAGCGAGCTTCGCTCGCGGCAGCCGATGATCGCCTTGCAGAACCCTTCCTTCCTGAATCTCCTTGATTGCCTCACTGATGAACTCCTGAATGCCTAGTGCCTCATGACTGCTGCCTTCTCCTGGGAAGCACGCTCTGAAGAGCGCTTACACATGGTGCCCGAGCACCACTCTCACGACATGGGCTAGGTATGAAGCCCTCCAGAGGAGAGCCCCCGAGCCTAGCCCGAGGGGGCACTGGGCATGCCTTCCTATGCGATAGGTGAAGGCGCCGCGTCCGGAGACGTGAGGCTCAGCGCTGCATCCTCGGGTGTTGCTTCCTCACGAGATCCCTGGCCCAGCTGTAGCTTCTTTGTCTTGGGGGCAACCTCAGGAGGGAGGGCGCCGTCTTTGTCTTCACGGTTTTCAACTCTTGCAGCCTGGAAGGCGCATTGGAGGGAGCACACCGCATCCTTCTCCTGACAGGCTACTATGATGATGCCGCCGCTTCCTGGCATCCTGAGGATGTTGTAGCCGTGGTGCGTGGCCACCATGAACTTGGCCAGTGCTGGGTACCCTAGGATGGCGTTGTAGGGCAGGCGGATGTCGGCGACGTCGAAATCGATGAGCTCGGTGCGGTAGTTGTTGTGCTCGCCGAAGGTGACAAGAAGGCGCACTTGCCCGATCAGGTGTGTCGATCCGGCCGTCACTCCTGAGAATGGCTTGGTGGGGTGCAGCTGGTAGTATGTCACCTGGAGTCTGTCGAACGTCTGGACGGAGAGAACATTGAGCCCTGCTCCACCATCAATGAGAGTCTTGGTGATGGTTACGTTGCTGATGACGGGCGAGCAGAGCATGTGGAGCGTGCCAGTGGTGGCCGCGCACTTGAGCCGGTCTATGGAGTCAAAGGCGATGGCGCACTTGGACCACTTGAGTGGGCGAGTCGCCTCAAGCTTGGGGAGTGCCGCATTGACCTCGCGCGTAAACTGCTTGAAGACATGGTGAGAAGCTGGGGCTTGTGAGTCGCCCAAGATGCAGGCGATGGCTCGCAGCTCCTGAAAGCCCCAGCGCCCTCTTCCTGGTGGTGATCTTCATTCCTTCTTGGTGGTGGAGGCAGAGGAGACAAGGCTGTGTTGCCCCGAGGGCGGTCCTCACGAGGATGCTCCCTCCAGTTGCCCTCGTGAGGCTGGTCCTCCCAGCGTTCCTCACGAGGCTGGTCGCGCCACTCCTGACAGCGGCCACGTTCGTCCCAGTGGCCTCCGCCTCAGCCACCTCTGCGACCGTAGCCCTGATCATTACGCTCGGGGCGTCGACCGAGGCGCCCGTTGCGGAGAACCCTGAGCTCCTGGCAGTCACTGGTATTGTGAATGTAGACATTGTGGAAGGCGTAGAACGGCCGCTTGCCCTTGGATGACTCAGGGTGGTCGCAGCCACTCTTGGTCGCTGGCTCTGCCGCAAGCACGGGTGGCCCCTTGCGCTTCGTGTCCTTGGTCTTGGGAATCTTGTCTTCTGGATTAGCGTTAGGGAGCTCGAGGAGGGAGAGGCGTCCGTCCTCAGCCCTCGACACTTGTTCTCCATGTTGAACATCTCCAGAGCGGTGCAGAGGTCCTCGTGGATGGCGAGCTCCTCCTTCATATTGACATCACGGATGCCATCGGTGAACACAGAGATGATGGCCTCGTCAGACACCTTGGTAATCTTGAGGCGGACGTTGTTGAAGCGATGGATGTATTTATGCAGGGTCTCCCCAGGTTGCTGGTTGACGCGGCGCAGGTCGCCCGCAGCCGGCGGACAGTCGCGAGTGCCCTGGAAGTTGGCGATGAAGCGGCCGCGCATCTCCTCCCAGGAAGAAACCGACCCCTTGGTCAGGTTCAGGAGCCAAGAACGCGCTCCATCCTTGAGGACCATCGGAAACCAGTTTGCCATGATCTTCTTGTCGCCGTTGGCCGCCTCGATGCTCAGCTCGTAGAGTTGTAGGAACTCTGCGGAGTCTGCGGTGCTGTCGTAGCGTGGAGGAAGGTCAGGCTTGAACTTGCTCGGCCAGACGGTGTTGCGGAGCTATGCAGTGAACGTACGACATCCTGTCATGGCCACCGGAGGTCGTCGAGGGGGTGGAACTAGTCCTTGTGCACGCGCGCCACCACCTCCTATGGCAGCTCGCGAGCCTGGTGTTGGGGCGCTAGAAGCACGCGCGCCTCTCCTTGGGGACGTTGCACCACCTGGCAGCTCACGTCATCTCAATTCGGCGTCGGGCGCTGCAGGTTGCGCCGTGGAGCCATATGCCTTGGCTCGACAATGGCGCTCTAGGCCGGAAGCAGAGGAGAAGCCCCGTGCGCGACGTCACCCATTGCAGGTGGTTGCTGAGGCAGCGAGCGAGCCGGCCCGTCGGAGCCCCCGTGCGCAATGCTGATGATCTTGGTGATGCGCTCGAGCCACTCCTCGTAGAGATCACCCACGGGACAGTAGCAAAGGAGCTTCCGGGCCGTAAGCAGGGCGGCCTGCATGTCCACCTGGCCGCGGCGCAAGTGGGATGATGAAGCTACTGGGGTGAGCGATGGAGTAGCGGTGCGGCCATCATGACGCACCGACGGGTGCAGTGACGAAGCTTGCCGCTCATGGCCGGCAGGGCCTCTGGTGGCATTGGCCACCGAAGAAGGAGCATGGCGGGCGCAGCCGTCACCCGCCGGAGCCGTCTAAGCGACGCGGTCGGCGACCATGGCTCGACGCTCAGCGCGAGCCCTGCGCACGTCGGCCATGGAGATGCAAGAGCAGAGGCGGATTGAACGAAGGAAGAGAGGATCTGATGCAACCCTACCTGGCCCGCCAAATTGTGGGGACCCCGACTAATAAGTCATGATCACCGAATGCACGTGTACAGTGATCCCAGAGATCAATGCTCACTGAACACACAGAAGCTGAATAACAAGAGTTTTACATCCATACATACCGTCTTACACAGATTATGACCATTATTGTCAAGTCTTACATAGATAAAGCCACAAGGGCTGAATACCAAATAAACTTAAGCAGCGGAAATCTTCGTTGATAAGTAGAACCCATGCCATCTACCTTAACCCTACAGGCATTCTGACTGGGAAACGTCCTAGTTTGCATGTTCGTCTCCAAAGAACTCTTCTTTGAACTCCTATTCTTCCGTGCCTGGTCAATTAAATAACCAGTGGCAAGCCAATGAGTACTTTGAATGTACTCGCAAGCAACCCATGTTTTGGTTCAAGATACAACAATGCATGATATAGGTAAATTTTTGCAGAAAGCTAGTTTTGAGTGCAATGACATGTTCAACAACTTGTAAGACATGCATCAGGAGAATTCAAGTAACCATGAGGACAGGTTACATATATCAACATAAATAGAGTGGGCATCAACCCAACTCAATCATGTCAAGTCCTTTGACTTGACCCAAGTAGATCTTCCCACTTATCCAAACACAGACACTGGTTTGTAAACATGTGGACGTAGCCCAAAAGCAGTTACCCAACTGTCCTTGACCGTGGACACGGCTATTCGAATAGTTTGACACTCTGTAGAGGTTGCACACTTTACCCACAAGATCCAGGGAACTTTCGTGTCATCCATGACCCGCGGTACCTCAAGTACCCGGGGTAAGCACCCGATCACTACCTTTCCCTAGACGACACTAACAAGGAGTCCACTCATTGTTCCGTATCCTCACGATGTACATCATATGAAACTCACTCGAGATCGTAACATCCGAGAGGGGACGCAACGGTGTATCCAGTGCCCTGTAAAAACAGTCATGGCCACCCTACCTGGCACAACCCCGTCCCGAGAGAGAGCACCAACTCTCCCCCGTCACTAGTAATGCGGGCTCCAAGCTAGTTTCGGCCTAGGTAATCAATAATGCCCTTTCCCATACAAGGGTAGAGCGGTTGCGCATGTAAGGTTGGAATAACGATCGCAACTTAAACCAATCTGTTTTGAAAACAACACACACTTTCCTCGGTACACCACTTCTTCATCAAGTGGCTACCCAACTCATCATCTCCCCCGGGCATAAGTGGCACCCGATGGGGTTTTCGACAAGTCTTTTGAAAATACTTTGTCCCCATCACCAATCATATTCCCGTCCCTTTTTGCGTAGCACTACTTTAGCATCCTATCTACTCCCACCGGCATAACCCTCATAGGAAGGTAGGGTCATGCATAATGCAAGTATCAACGAGGAAGTATGGTGGCAAACCATCAAAGTGGTTACCACCTCATCATGATTCCGTTGCAACAACAATATGGTGTTATACGACATGCATAAAAAGGGTTTCATAGACATGATCAAAGGGATGCTTGCCTTGGTCTTCAAAGTCTTCAAGTCCTTCTCCTTCTTCTTATCCAACTACTTCGTCAAATACAGGATCTATTCGTCGCAAAAGAAATGACAGGAAAATAAGGTAATAGTAAAACAGAAAAATCAAAGTGCTCAGAAAAATGTCAACTTATTTTTGATAAATACTAGGGGGAAATCCAAGAAGGGTTAAATTCCTATTTTTCGATTTGGAGCTAAGGAATAGTGGAAATGGATTTTCAAAGAAGGATTTAACTGCTCAAATTTGAATTTAAATTTGAACAGTACAGAAAAGTGTGATGGATGTGCATGAATGTTACATCAATAAATAGGTGGAATTATTCTAAGATTTTAGGAGTTGGAATTATTCCATTTGGATAAATATTTTATCCTGTGGAATTTTTATAAAACAGACAGAAAAAGAAAAAGAAAAGCGGCACTGTGCCACTGGGCCAGAAAGGCCACAGTGCAGCAGGCCCAGAGGGAAAAGCGGCCCAGGTGAGCCAGCGCGCGTGCGCCAGGTTTTTTAAACCTGATGGGCGGGGCCCAGCTGCCAGTGGGAGAGAGAGGGGGCGAGAGAGAGGTGAGGATGACAGGCGGGGCCCGCCTGTCATCTCTGGCCTCGCGATCAGAGGGCCGGCGTGCTCACCGGCGGTGATGCAGGGCACGGCGGGTCGAGCTGACAGCACGGTTGGACTTAGCGTGGAGTCACCGTTCGGGTGGTGGTGGTGGAAGTCGCCGGAGTTGCCTGGTTCAGCAGCAACGAGGAAGCACGGCGGAGGTGCATCGAGCGGTGGTCGTTCCGGTCGACTCCGGCTGCAAACGAAGGGGAAAAGGAGCGGGAAGGAGTTAGGGGCTCGCTGCGGTTCCAGATCGAGCGAAAGGAGCGGCGAAGGAGGCTCTTACCGCGCAAACACCGCTCAATCCCGAGCACAGAGAGGGGGAGGGGAGCTGGGGCTCTGCTGGTGATCGCTAGGAGGCGACAGAGCTCAAGGGATGGAGAGAACGTGGTCCGAGGTGGCCTTAAATAGCAGGGGCGCGATGCACCATGGCTCGTGCGCCGGCGTGCTTCTAGCCGTTGCTGGAGGCCACGAGGGCGTGCATGGTCATGTCTGGGGCGTTTGTGGAGGTGGTCCACGACCAGGGGAAGGAAGAGAGGGAGCAGGAGGGGCCAGAGGCCTCGCGCGTGTGAGTGTGCTCATTGGAGCTCTCGGGCGGCCATGGCTTATCGTTCTGTAGGAGGGAGAAGGAATAGGGGGACCAGGGCTTATCGTTCTGCGGACACCGAGGCGCATCTTCGGGCACGCTGGGGAGGCCCGAGGTGGCCGGAGGTGGTTGGCAGGGGGCGCCTACAGTGCGGGAGCGCACTGTAGTGCGCTCCAGAGCATGCAAATGGCTGGCATGCCATTTTTTGGCAAAGTGGGCACGACCAGGCATGTCTGGTAGATCTAGGGGGAAGTAAAGAAGAGGGTAGGAGCATTGGATGCCCTGGGGATCCAGTAGGAGAGGAGTGGGGTTGAGAGAGAGAGGGAAAGGGGCTGTCCAGATGGGTCAATGAGGTGGTTTCACCCCTCAATCATTGAGCTGAGATGCAGCCATTGTTACTGGAGGTAGAGGAGGACTTGGAGGGGCTGTGGTAAAAAGTTGAGGCCATGGAGAAGAGTGGAAGTGGTCAAAACAGGGGTTTTAGTAAAATGGCAGAAGGTGTTTGTTGCTGGTTTGGGCAAGAAAATAAACTCCTCTTGTCATTAGGCTTGACAGGGTCAACTGGCATGCGATAATAATAGGTTCCACCAAGGTTGAGTCCATTTGGGCAAAGTTGCCAATGCAACTTTTGTAAACCCTAGAAATCAACATAAATGAGTTTTCCAAGATCTAGACATGCAAAACTATTCTCCTTTATGCACCACTTGGTGAAGTGTCGTCATTTGAGGTTCTGAACATGTCCACAAAATTTGAGATCAAAAGGAGAAAGTTGCCAATGTAGAGTTGTTCAAATTTGGTTCTGGACAGGAAGGGTTTTGGGGCCCTTTGATCAACTTAACTTGTTCTCCAACTTGTGCCACTTGGTATAGATGAATAATTAGAACATTTGAGCATGTTCACAAGGTTTGAGAACATTTGGAAATGTTTGGCAGTGTAAAGTTGCTCAAACTTCAAAATGGACAAAAATGGTTTTCAGGGGATTTGATGATGTTATATTGTTCTCCAAGTCATGAGACTTGGCAAGATCATCTAATATGTCATAAGTGACATGCTAGAGTTTGCTTGGAATTTATAGTGAATATTTCCTTTGTAAATATTTCAAAAGCTTGAAATATCCAGAAAGGGTTTTTGAGGGGTTTGACCAATATTTTGAACATGACCATGTGTTGAAACTCTTATATATGGACAATATATGTCCACTGAGTTTCCCTAAATTTTCACAAATATTTTTAAAGTATTAAAATAATTTTAACCTATTAAAGACCATTTCTGGCCTAGGGAAAAATCCTTTAAATAAAATACGAAAATAACTTTTAAAATTAGATTTTTGTGGTTTATGGGAGTACTATATCTAATAGGATTCAAATATACCTTTTGAAATATTTTTCACACCCCAAATCAAGTACTTGCAGTGCAAACCTCAATTCAGGGGTTTTTGGAAAACTAATTTTAGAAAATACTTTTTGGCCAAATTATTTTTGTAATAAACTACTATGTTGCTCTATACACATGGCATGATCATTGGGGAGAAGCTTGGGGCAAGGAGGTGAAGTATAGAAGGTGGAGTTGTGTTGGCTTTAAAGAGCACTTGAAAAACACAGAGAGAAAACCAACTCAAAATAAAAAGTGAAATAATGCAAAAGTGTTTGTTAAACCACATTTTATCATGATTTATCATCTTAAGTGTTGTGCCATGAAAATCAGGGTGTGACACAAATGTCAGATTTCGGGATCTGGCAACCCGTGAGAGGTTCGAACACAGGGGTGCGTGCGGAGATCTCATCCTGCCCAGCTTGCCTACTCGCGATCCTCCCTAGCCTAGCGTGAAGAGCCCACAGAGTCACAAAGACACAGAGATTTATACTTGTTTGGGACACCGTTGTGGTGTAATACCCTACTCTACTGTGGTGTGGTGGATTGCCTCGAGGGGCTATGGATGAACTGGTTACAAACAATGAACAAGCCTCAGGAGGTGAGGTGCTCTTGAGCTGGTGTGGTGCTCTACTTGTTCTGATTTCCGATCCCTTTCTATGGTGGTGGCTAAGTCCTATATATAGTGCCTTGGTCCTCCTCCCAAATATGAGCGGGAAGGGATTCCACAACGGCGGGATTTGAAAGGGGACAAGTAGTACAGTCTATCCTGACAAAAGTAGTCTTCGCCTGCAAAAAGCCTCTGGCCGTGACGCCTCTGGCAGTGGCAAAAAGCCTCTGGTAGTGGGCTTCGTGATGACCTCCGTCTTGCCGTCCTGGCGGTCTTGGTCTCGTTGCACCAGAATGGAAACCTTTGGCTAATTCCTCTGGACTCCGCACCTATGGCTTGCCCCCCTTGCACCGAAGAGGAAACCTGTGCTCTGCACCCGCTTGGCGCCCACCTGGCGCCCGCCTGGCCTTAGTCGTCATGGCTCACGTCAGCTAAGCCTCGTGAGTTAGCTCCATAGAACTCTCCACCCCTCAGGAGCCCTCCTGAGGAGGCCAATTCCTTCGGGGTCTTGGTGTCGCCTGCCTCACGAGGCTTGGCCCCTTGCGAGGGTCTTGCTATGTTGGTGTTGAAACTGGGTCGTACCAGGCCATTGATAGAGCCAGGTGGTGGGCCGCAGGCAGGCAGGAATGGATACCCCCAAGTCCAGGATGCCAATAATGACATGAAAAAAGCAATAGCAATAAAATTGAATGATCATAATGCTAAGATAACGAATGGGTCATATCCATCACATCATTCTCCTAATGATGTGATCTCGTTTATCAAATGATAATGCATGTCTATATTTAGGAAACTTAACTATCTTTGGTCAACGAGCTAGTCTAGCAGAGGCTTACTAGACCCTATGAATAGGTATTTATGAGATAGAATGGATGAGCATTACAAAGTACAGATATTTTTGCAAAAGAATTGAGTCAAAAACTTGGTTTTAGTTTTCCACAGAAAGCATTTCGGAGCTACCGATTTGTAAACTCGGTGATACCGAAGCAGCTTTTGGAACCTAAACTAGTGAACTCGGTCAGACCGAGTCACAGTTCAGTGGCACCGAGACTGCTAGGGTTTCACAAAGTCCTGAACTCGGTCACACCGATTTGCAATTCTCGGTCAGACCGAGAGTCACGTGTGCACTGGCCTGAGCCAAATCAATGGGACCAATTTCTACTACTCGGTCGGTCCGAGATGAGTTCGGCGGAAACCTAACCCTAAATTTTCAATCCAAAACTAATCTACGGAGTGTTTTCGCTGGATAGGAAGATCCCAATCGTGGCAAGATACATGGCAATGTAATGTGCTAGGAATCGGAGTTAGGAATAGCACAAGGTTTCAAATCCATACCCTAGTTCAGTGATGGATTGGCTACGCCGGCAACAGCAGAGTTGAATCCCATTGACGGCAGTGGAGACCAGCGGCGGGAGGTCGCTAGCGATGAGGAGGACGATCCGGAGACCCGAGGGGGCAGAGCAGGTAGTGCGCGGGCGAAGAGGTTCGGAAAAATTTCCAAATTTTGGCCGGGGGTATATATAGCCTGACCCTGTCGGTGTGACTGAGTGGAACAACTTGGTGGCACCGAGATGCATAACTACAAGCAATTACTGCAACTCGGTGTGACCGAAAAGTTCAAATCGGTTGCACCGAGATAGAAAACCTAGATCAACATAGTGATATCAGTGTGACCGAAATGGATCGGTCAGACCGAAATGCACAAAGAGGTTTTGGAAGTTTAGGTCTATGGGGAATCGGGGACTCTGAGTGCTCCTCACACAGAGTGGTTCGAATATGACTTGATCAAACTTTGTGATGTAGCATGAATAGAGTTTGGGATAAGATAGATAGCTAGAGAAGGTTCTTAGGCATTCTTGTCCATCCACTTGGCAAAAGAAAAGAAACTAAACAATCAAAACTACAAGTGGATGTCCTCGAATGAGTAAAATATGCAACCAACATGCTCACACAGTAAAATGACAAATGAAATATGTGGCAAAGCATGCACAACCATTCTAGCATCTATCAAACAATTGGCGATGACTAGGTCATCTTTATATGAGTATATTGACTTAGGAGTCAAATGAGAATCATTTGATCATAGGTCATACTCATCGTTTAAGCACAAGTGGGGTTACCACTTTTACATAAAGCATTGTTGTGTTCACACCATTAGAGTTGCTTTAGCTCATTCTTAGAGTAAAGCTCCCCCTAGATGTGAGATCCCCCCTAAGAGGGATGAAATAACCTTGGGTTTTGTCGATGATGACTTCATGTAGGTGTTGAAGATGTGGATGCTCAATGTTGATGTAGATCACTTGGAGCAATCCATTGGAGTCAGTTGCACTTTCAATACGTACACGGGTTAGTCCCACAAGGAACAAACAAGGATATCCATATACATAGAGTGATGCACACACAAGATGATGTCCACGAAAGCATTAGGTTACCTTGTCCCTTGTCTTACCAACAAGAGGGTTTGTGACTCCTTGAACTAGTGCAAGATGAGGAAGTTGATTTCACTTGTCCTTGCCAAAATGATATGAGTGAAATATGTTGGCGGAGTCAACCTCAAGAACTCTCTAGTTCTTCTTCTTCGGGATCCACATCATCTTGATGGGAATCCTTGGAGTTTTAGTTGTACTCGATGAAGTAGAACTTGATGTAGTCTTGGGAACCCACTTGACCAAGGCCTTAAGAGCTTCTTCAAATGCATCAAGCTCCTTTTGAAGCTTGTCCTTGCCTTTTTGCTTGTGGTCTTGTGGTGGAAGATCATCTTGAGCTTGTGTCCCTTTGAAGGAAGTAGGATCATACTTCTCTTGTTGAGGAACAAACTTCGTCTTGGGGTATTGATCTTCTTCCCACTCAACTCCATTGGCATTGAACTTTCGTTCAAAACCAACACCTTGGTTCTTCCGGTGCCTTCCTTGCTTGTGTACAATTTCTTTGAATTGCTTACTCCCGGCAAGGCTCTTGTAAACACCTTTCTCTATAATTCCCTTCAATAAACTATTTTCTTGCTCAAGTGTAACTTGTCTAAGAGAATCATTAGTGGAATCAAGAGAACTACTAGAAGCAACAACATTGGATTTAGCATGATTATTGTTACTACTAGAGGAAGAATCCTTCTTGTTCTTGTTAACTAGACTTGACTTGAGGCATATAAGTAGATAAGAGTAAACGCTTGGCAATGTAAGAAGAACTTTTCTTGCGAAGATCATCATTGATTGCCTTTAAGAACTCATGCTCTTGCTCAAGGTTGAGCTTTTCGAAGTGTAACTTCTCATTAGTCCTTAAAAGTTCTCGATGATCTTCTAAGATAGTTTGATGAGCTAACTTAACAGTGTTTAGTTCTTTAGTTAGGTGCTCAATCTTCTCCTTATCATTGTCATTCATTTTTATCTTGATTAGCATGATTAATTGACGTTTCATCATAGTATTCATCACTAGAGTTGTCAACAAGTAAATAATCATCACCTAACAGGTCATCTTCATCACTATTGAAATCAACATACTCGGCGTGTGATACCTTTGGGCCTTTAGCCATGAAGCATCTTCCAAGTCCTTCATTTGGTGAATCAAATATGTCATAGGAGTTGGTTGACACAAGTGCTAGACCGGCAACACCTTCATCTTGAGTATATTCGGAGTCGGAGTGATAGCTTCTCTCGGAGTGATTGTCGGAGTCGGAGCCGGATACCCATTCACCAACATGAGCTTGATGTCTTCATTTTGTGTAGCTCCTTGATGACTTGTCCTTCCTTTTCTGAATCCTTGCTTCTCCGGGATGTTCTTCGTTCATAATGATCATCTCTACTCCTTCTCTCTCTTGATGGTGATTCTTCTCTTCTACTTATTCTCTTTGGAGAATCTTCTCTTCTTTTGTAGGGTGTTGTACACTCATTGGAATAGTGTCCGGGTCTTCCACAATTGTAGCAATTACGCTCACGACTAGAAGATCTTTCATAATTGTAGAACCTTGAGTTGGAACTTCTTTCCTTGCTTCTACTCTTGTAGAACTTGTTGAAGTTCTTCACCATTAGGCTCAATTCTTCATTGAAGGTTTGTTTCTCACTTGATGATGTGGGAGCTTCACACAAGACTTTGTAAGCACCACTTGACTTGTTGTGGAGCTCCTCCTTATCCTTGAGTGACATCTCATGAGCAACAATTCTTCCAATGACTTCCGTTGGCTTGAGATCTTTGTAATTGGGCATCATTTGGATCAATGTGCACATGGTATCATATTTTCCATCCAAAGCTCTTAGGATCTTCTTGATGATGAATTTGTCGATCATCTCTTCACTTCCTAAGCCGGCAATCTCATTTGTGATAAGAGCAAGCCTAGAGTACATTTCAGCCACACCTTCACCATCCTTCATTTTGAACTTGTAAAGCTGACTTTGAAGCAAATCCAACTTGGATTCCTTGACCGAGTCGGTACCTTCATGCATATCAATCAAAGTATCCCAAATTTCCTTTGCATTCTCAAGACAGCTGATTTTGTTAAATTCTTTGGGGCACAATCATTGAAGAGTATATCACAAGCTTGAGCGTTGTATTGCAGCATCTTCAACTCTTCCGCGGTAGCTTCATGGTTCGATTCTCTCCCATCAAAGAATTCACCTTGCAAGCCAATACACACAGTAGCCCAAACAGCGGGGTTATGTCCAAGAATATGCATTTTCATCTTATGCTTCCAACTAGCAAAATAAGTACCATCAATGTAAGGACCTCTACGGTGGTAATTTCCCTCGCTAGACGCCATACTCTCCTTGGTTGTGAAACTAAGGCTATGACCACCAAAAGCTATGGAGATCAAGGAAAATGGAGACCAAAGCTCTAATACCACTTGTAGGATCGAAAGTATGTCTAGAGGGGGTGATTAGACTACTTGACCAAATAAAAATCTATCATTTTCCCAATTTTAGTTCTTCGCAGACTTTAGCAACTTAGCATGGTTTAAGCAATCTTAACACAATTCAAGCAAGCATGCAAAGAGTACATGAGAAGCGGAAAGTAAAGCATGCAACTTGCAAGAATGTAAAGGGAAGGGTTTGGAGAGTGCAAACGCAATAGGAGACACGGATGTTTTTGTCGTGGTTCCGATAGGTGGTGCTATCGTACATCCACGTTGATGGAGACTTCAACCCACGAAGGGTAACAACTGCGCGAGTCCACGGAGGGCTCCACCCATGAAGGGTCCATGAAGAAGCAACCTTATCTATCCCACCATGGTCGTCGACCATGAAGGACTTGCCTCACTAGGGGTAGATCTTCACAAAGTAGGCGATCTCCTTGCCCTTACAAACTCCTTGGTTCAACTCCACAATCTTGTTGGAGGCTCCCAAGTGACACCTAGCCAATCTAGGAGGCACCACTCTCCAAGAAGTAACAAATGGTGTGTTGATGATGAACTCCTTGCTCTTGTGCTTAAAATGATAGTCTCCCCAACATTCAGCTCTCTCTCAAAGGATTTGGATTTTGTGAAAAGAAGATTTGAGTGGAAAGCAACTTGGGGAAGGCTAGAGATCAAGATTCATATGCTAGGAATTGAATATCTTGGTCTCAACACAAGTGTAGGTGGTTCTCTCTTAGAAAATGTATGTTGGAAGTGTAGGCACGTTCTGATGGCTCTCTCCATGAATGAAGAGTGGGTGGAGGGGTATATATAGACTCCACACAGAATCTAACTGTTACACACAACTTGCCAATCTCGGTGGGACCGAATTGAGAAACTCGGTCAGACCGATTTAGCAAATCATGTGACAGTTAGGATTTTCGGTGGGACCGACATGCAACTCGGTAGGACCGATATGGTTAGGCTTAGGGCATAACATAATCTCGGTGAGACCGATTACACAAACTCGGTGAGACCGATTTTGGTAATGGACACACAGAGGGTTGGTCAGGCAAACTCGGTGGGACCGATTCGCTCATCTCGGTAAGACCGAAACGTTACGAAAAGGAAACAGAGAGTTTGCATTGTAATCTCGGTGGGACCGATCGCTCATCTCGATTTGACCGAAACGTTACGAATGGAAACAGAGATATTACAAGCCCATCTCAGTGAGACCAAGATCCCTATCGATGAGACCGATTTGCCTAGGGTTTGTGGCAGTGGCTATGACATCTGAACTCGGTGGCGCCGGATAGAAAGAATCGGTGGGGCCGAGTTTGACTTTTGTTTTGGGTCATATGTAGATATGAGAAAGTAGTTGAGGGCTTTGGAGCATATCACTAAGCATTTTGAGCAAGAAAGCCATTAAGCAACACCTCACCTCATCCCTCCTTGATAGTATTGGCTTTTCCTATAGACTCAATGTGATCTTGGATCACTAAAATAGAAAAAGGTAGAGTCTTGTGCTTTGAGCTTCAGCCAATCCTTTTGTCCTTAGCATTTTGAGGGATCCACTTTTCTCATCCATGCCATGCCAATCATTGAGCTTTACTGAAATATTTATCTTGAACTAGCATTAGCTCAATGAGATATATGTTGTTAGGAATTACCAAAACCACCCACGGATAGTTGCACTTTCAAAAGGTCTCATACATCTTGACATGGGCATGAGTATGAAATACCAATTTCAGCTCTTGGAACATCTCATATGCTCCCTGGCGTTCAAAACATTTCTAAGTCCCAGTTCTAAGACGTAAAGCATGGTGCACTAAACTATCAAGTAGTCATCATACCGAGCTTGTCAAACGTTCATAAGGTCTTCATTTGCTCCTGCAATTGGTCAATCACCTAGTGGTGCATCAAAGACATAATTCTTTTATGCAGCAATGAGGATAATAGTCAGATCACGGACCCAGTCCGCATCATTGCTACTATCATCTTTCAAATTAGTTTTCTCTAGGAACATATCAAAAAACATAAGGGAGCTACAATGTGAGCTATTGATCTACAACATAATTCGCAAATACTATCAGGACTAAGTTCATGGCAAATTAAAGTTCAATTAATCAAATTACTTTAGAACTCCAGCTTAGATTGACATCCCTCAAGTCATCTAAATGACACGTGATCCAAATCAACCAAACCATGTCTGATCATCACGTGAGATGGAGTAGTCATCAATGGTGAACATCTCTATGTTGATCATATCTACTATATGATTCATGTTCGACCTTTCGGTCTCCAGTGTTCCGAGACCATGTTTGTACATGCAAGGCTCGCTTGCACTAGTTGTATGTGAACGTAGATCCTATCACACCCGATCATCATGTGGTGTCTCAGCATGAAGAATAGTCGCAACGGTGCATACTCGGGGAGAACACTTATACCTTGAAATTTTAGTTAAGGGATCATCTTATAATGCTACCATCGTACTAAGCAAAATAAGATGCATAAACATAAATATCATATGCAATCAAAATATGTGACATGATATGGTCATCATCATCTTGTGCTTTTGATCTCCATCTCCAAAGCATCGTCATGATCTCCGTCGTCACGAGCTCAACACCTTGATCTCCATCATAGCGTCGTGGTCGTCTCGCCAACTATTGCTTCTACAACTATCGATGCCGCTTAGTGATAAAGTAAAGCAATTACATGGCGTTTGCATTTCATACAATAAAGTGACAACCATAAGGCTCCTTCCTATTGCCGATAACTTTTACAAAACAGGATTGTCTCATACAACAATGTATATCACATCATGTCTTGACCATATCACATCACAACATGCCCTGCAAAACCAAGTTATACATCCTCTACTTTGTTGTTGCAAGTTATGCATGGCTTCTACAGGCTTCTAGCAAGAATCGTTCTTACCTACGGCACAAAACCACAATGGTGATTTATCAAGTTTGATGTTTTAACCTTCAACAACGACCAACCGCAGTCAAATCTGATTCAACTAAAGTTGGAGAAACAGATACCCGTCGGCCACCTTTATACAAAACTAGTTGCATGTTTGTCGGTGGAACCAGTCTCATGAACCTGGTCATGTATGGTTGGTCCGGGCTACTTCATCCAACAATATCGCCGAATCAAAATAAGACATTGGTGGTAAGCAGTATGACGATCACCGCCCAGAACTCTTTGTGTTCTACTCGTGCATATCATCTACGCATAGACCTGGCTCAGATGCCACTACTGGGGAACGTAGCATGCAATTTCCAAAACATTCCTATGCTCATGCAAGATCTATCTAGGATATGCATAGCAAGGAGAGGAGAAGAGTGTGTCTACATACCCTCGTAGATCGAAAGCGGAAGCGTTTAGCAACACGGTTGATGTAGTCGAACTTATTCTCTTTTCAACCGATCAAGTATCGAACATTTTGCACCTCCGAGTTCTGCACATGTTCAGCTTGATGACGTCCCTAGAACTCTGGATCCATCAGAATGTCGAGGAAGTAGATGAGTTTCATCAGCACGACAGCGTGGTGACAGTGATGGTGAAGTTATCCACGCAGGGCCTCGTCTAAGCACTATGAGAATATGACCGGAGGCGTAAACTTTGCAGGAGAGCACCGCACATGGCTAACTATTATTGGTGTGTGTTCTAGGCACCCCTCCCCATGTATATGTAGGTGGGATAGGGAGGGGAGCAGTAGGGGGCACCCCAAGTAGGAGGAATCCTACTTGGGCACCTCCCCCAGTTCGTCCTCCCCCTTCCCTATTAACCGGAGGGGAAAGGAAGGAGGAGGGAGGAGGGAAGGAAGGGGGAGGCCGAATCCCTCCCCTTCCTTTCTCTCTTCCCCTCTTTCCTTCCCCTTCAGGGGTGTCCCATATGGGGGATGCAGCAGCCCCTGCTAGCTGCTGTGTTTCCCCACTTGGCACATTAGGCCGATATTTTTGCCAGGGGGTGCCCGAAACCCCTTCCCATGACCCGATATGTACCCGGTACCCTCCGGAACACTTCAGGTGTCCGAATACCGTCATCCTATATATCAATCTTGACTCTCAACCATTTTTAGACTGCTCGTCATGTCCGTGATATCATACGGGACTCCGAACAACATTCTCTCACCAAATCACATAACTCATATAATACAAAATCGTCATCTAACGTTAAGCATGAGAACCCAATGGGTTCGAGAACTATGTAGACATGACCGATACACCTCTTGAGTGACTAACCAATAGCGGAACCTGGATGCTCATATTGGTCCTACATCATCTACAAAGATCTTTATTGGTCGAACCATTATGAAACCATATGTTATTCCCTTTTTCCATCGGTATGCTACTTGCCCGAGATTCGATCGTCGGTATCTCCATACCTAGTTCAATCTTGTTACTGGCAAGTATCTTTACTCATTCCATAATACAACATCCCGCATCTAACTCATTAGTCACTTTGCTTGCAAGGATTCTTATGTTGTGTATTACCGAGAGGGCCCAGCGATACCTCTCCGATACTCGGAGTGACAAATTCTAATCTTGATTTATGCCAACCCAACAAACACCTTCAGAGATACTTGTAGAGCATCTTTATAATCACCTAGTTACGTTGTGTCGTTTGATAGCGCACAAGTTATTCCTCCGGTACCTTGGAGTTGCATAATCTCATAGTGAAAGGAATATGTATATGACATGAAGAAAGCAACAACAATAAAACAGAGCGATCATAATGCTCTGGTAACAAATGAGTCTTGTCCATCACATCATTTTACTAATGATGTGAACTCGTTTATCAAATGACAACACATGTCTATGGTTAGGAAACTTAACCATCTTTGATCAACGAGCTAGTCTAGTAGAGGCTTACTAGGGACACGGTGTTTTGTCTATGTATCCATACATGTATCAGGTTTCCGGTTAATACAATTCTAGCATGAATAATAAACATTTATCATGATATAAGGAAATATAAAATACCAACTTTATTATTGCCTCTAGGGCATATTTCCTTCAAATGAAACTAGGGCTTCTTATGCTAATTCTAGATATGATTACTATGATGTGGAACGAATAGAAGAATTTGTTGCTTTTAAGGGTGCTTATGAAATTGAACTTGTTTGAAAAGTATGAAGATTTTAATGATGTTGTTTCTAGACATGAATATTTTGCTATACTTAAATATTGCGAAGAGAATTATAAATACAATGCCGATATTGTTTCTAGACATGAAGAACTTGTTTGAAAAATATCATGGATGAAGGCCATCTAAACTAGATAAATGCGGAAGCTTCGAAGGTAAATGAGTCCATCAACTCCAATAGCATAGCTGAGTGCAAAACAAGGACCTATCGCACCTTAATCATCGTCTGAGTAGTCTGCAACATGAGACGTTGCGGCCATGTAGGTCAGCACATTGAATATGATGGCAGAGTTACACTATAAAGCAATGAAATGCAAGAACTACATATATGCAGTATTAGGCTGGTGGAGGCTGTAAGTTTATGATTTTGCATAAAGCTAGTTTTTCCCTACAACAAAGGAATAATTTTTTAACTACTCCCATGTTGTCCATTATTTGAGAAGCTAACCCCAACTCAAATCCCAATTAAAAGTATCATCATTAACCCGAATCAAATTTATTTAAAGTAACGTGATGAGATCACATCAATAGATTCAAGTACTAGATACTCAAGATGTCCATAACAGGGGACACGACTAACCATGATTAGTTTATACACTCTGCAGAGGTTTGCGCACTTTTGCCCACAAGACTCGGCCGCATCCTTGATCGGATGATCGAGACATAGTCTTTCTGAAGCATTAACTCTCTACTCCAGGCGGACCTGTACACCTACTTTCCCCTACATCCTCTAGTCCACCTCTTCAAGAGCTCATGCAACTTACTCAACTATGCCAGAGCTCATAATGGCTTGTGGCTGCACACGGAAGTTTCTAGCATGAATAATCTTATGATCCGTTTGAGCCTGGGTGGCGAACCGTTGGAAAAATCACACGGGTCCTCCGGGATTTCCCAAAAACAGGCAACACTGGGTTCCCCGGGTGCCTCAAACAATCACCCAGATGTATGTTAAAGTTGCCACCTTAATGTTATCCATGTTTAAATAACTCTCAAACTTCCATGTGTGAATCATGATCCAATCCCTGTCTACGAGCATTGCTAAGCAATTATAAGGATAACATATATTCCCGGGGTGATTGAAAGGTATTAGGTTCCTACCTCAAGTACTACAACCAAACCACATGTTCCCAATCCTACTCATACAAATATTTGAGGGGAAATACTAATGCATAGTAAAAAATGGGTATAAAAGAGTATGATCAAAGTGTAACTTGCCTTGCTGACGATCTGCAAACTCTATAGATTCGTAGTAACAAGCTTCGCACTCCGGGTAATCTAGCATAGACAAACAGTAGCATACATAAGCAATCACTCAAACAAAACACAAGAAAAACCAAGAAAATATCGAAACCAAACATGAAACAAGGGAATGGCTTAAACTAACAAAAGTCAAACCTAACAAAAATATTATGATGTGAATAAGATTTTAACATTAGGTACATGTGATAAGCTACAATTTGCAAAAAGAATCAACTCAAACAGAGAAACGAAACTCAAAACACGAACGAAACAAGATCGTTTTCTAATCTGAACTAAACTCAAATTTTACATTACCAAAATCATGTTTAAGTTGGTTAACTAGAGAGAACGAAACGATACGAAGATTTACGCGCTGGTTTCATCTAATTTGGATAAACAAGTAAAAATCTATGCTAGTTTAAAGATTAGGGCTAAATCGTGAGAAAACTAATCGCGGATAGGTCCCTGGCCGAAAATAAACGAAAAAGAAAAACCTACGGCGTGAACGTTCGCTAATAGAACAAAACTAACGAATACTGTTCATTAAAATGAACGAACGAACGTTCGTTAAATAATACAACCTCAAAAAACCGATATGAAACAACCGAACCGACCTAAACCGAAAATAAACTGGGATTGACCAGTTCGTACCGGTTCGACGGCGGCGGTGACGGCGCGAAGGGGTGCGGGTGGCGGCGCTAGGCTGGGCGAGATGACGGCGGCGGGCGGTGGCTATGCGTGCGGAGGCGGGGAGGGGGGGGGGTTGTTGGGTTGCAACACGGTGGCGGGAAACGGCGCGGCGGGGGTGCAATATAAAGGGCCCGGGGGGTTGCCTTGGGTGAGGGGGTGCAAGGCCGACCCGGACTGCGAGGACTTCGGCTCCCGTACGCGGCGGCAGTGACGCGGCCTGCGGCCTGCTGGGCCGGCTGGGCTTCGGCCCAGTCGGTCCGAGACATTTTTTTAAATAAATAATTTCGATGCAAGGAAAATAATCTTAACTAAATATAATAAAATTCTAAAAATTCCAGAAAAAATTTCACCGTCCAAACCTAATATTTAGGACAAGATGAACATTTTTCTGGACTAAGATGCAATTTTAAAAAATGCAATATTTTTGTAATTCAAATAAAATAGCAGATAAAATACCACTGAATAAATAATTTGATTTTAAAATTCTTTCTCCAATATTTCTCTCAGGTTGAAGATGTCATACTATCTTCTCTCATATATTTTTAATATTGGAAATAATTGGAGTGAAAATAATAAAATCAAATTGATCCTTTCTTCAAGTTCGAATTAAAGTCAAATATGAATTATGTGAAACCTCCAACTCTCTCCTTGGGTCCTTGACTTGCTTAAGATTTCTAGGATCAGAACTAAAAGCAAGAATAAATATGATATGCATATGATGATATATGTATAACATCCAAATTGAAAATAGGGATGTTACATGTGTTAATTTGGTGCAGGCTGCTAAAGATAAGAAGACAAACTCTGAAAACAGCAAGGCAACCCCATTGTTTCTTTCCAATAAATCTAGGCCAGGTAATATGGAAATAACTCTTGATTAATCTATTCGGTTCCCGTCCTAATTTATGTTATGATGCAGTGGTCGAGACACTCTCCGCTATCAATAATACAAGCCTGCCAAAATCGCCATATGAATCTATTCAGTTTCCTCTGTCTCGAATCCAACGAAAAAAATGTATGTTTGTGAACCAATCACTGGCTAAAGCAATGATGGAAATCATGGAGGAACCAGAGGTGCACATTATTGCGCAACAACAACTGATCAATGTTTTCAGGGACAGTGTATCAAAGAAGGAAGAACTTGCTCGCATGCTTACGGGCGTCATCATCGCTGAGGTTGCAGATTGTGAGGTTGTCGATCGTTAAGTTCTGTACATTTATTTGCACTTGAATCAATCTTCGATTGCCTAGTGGATGTAATTTCATGTAAGATATGCTGGATGTGCAACATTTTTCCTTGTATGCAGTACGTTTTCTTAGCGCGCCTCACATTCCAGCTAACTAGTCACTAGGAAGCCAAAAATGCAATGAAATTATTAGTTAGCACGAACAATCATGGGCCCTATGTGAAGGAAGCAGCCCATTGCCCTTAATGGGCTCGCAGGGGCAAAAATTCTCATAGGCCTTTGATTGATCGGTTGGTCCTGTCCATAATTGCTCGTCGTAATGGTCCCAAATTATAGATGAGCCAGAATCAACGTTATCTAATTGGGCCTACATACATGTTCAAACTTTAGCGGGCCCATTAAGTTAATTGGCCGTAAGTAGGCCAAAAGCTCTATTGGGCCGCTATAATTTAAACAAGCCAACAATTAATGCTCGGCCTGGTGACCTCACACGTCATTAACAGGCCGACATCGACGTGGGCAATAAGCGGGCCCATTTGATTTCATGGGCCGTTAACAGGCCAATACTAAGGTCGGGCTGTATATGGCCCAACTGTGTTGTGGGACTTTAGCAGGCCGAAAGAGAAACCGGGATGGTGTTGGACCATGAAGAGCATGGGCCCTTAAGAGGCCAAAACTCAGGTCCGACTGCAAATGGCCCAACTCATTTATGGGCCATTAACAAGCTAAAAGACAAACCAGGATGGAAATTGGCCCAACACTTAAATGGGTTGCTAAAAGGCTGAAAGACATACATCCTGAAAATTGGCCATCCCATGAATGGGTCATTAATAGGCCGAAACCACATCGGGCCGATATTGAGCCCAAATATATAGCGGGCTGTTAACGGGCTCGAACTGACGATGGGGTGCAATGGTGTCAAATTGTTAACGAGCCACTAACGGACCGAATTGGCACATCTCATATGGGCCGTGGGCTTAAATGTAGTAGACACAAGTAGGCCCTATATGGGTTGGCCTGCTAATTTTGACTGGGCTGGTCTCTTTTGCCTAAATGCGCCTCTGTTGGGCCTTGCCACGTGCCAACATATCATAGGCGCCTCCCGTACAATGAGTGGATGACATCTGGCCCAACACTGAGCCTACACGTGGATTCTCCGGGCAATGGGAATTTTACACATGGAAAATCCCCATAAGTCGGGGCTATTAATGGTTTATCGGATCCAAACTAGAACCCGATAGCTTAACGACGACCCGTATGGTGGATGCCCTATGTCGGTTATGCTTGACGAAAACACTTCCATGACACACCATTTATCGTCATGGAATTGGACACTTCCATGATGATAATTTTGGTATTGTTATGCAACACTTCTACGACAACACAGGTATGACTATCTTGTTCTATCATAAAATCGTCATGGATGTACATGCATGACAAAAAATGTGACCTACTATGACAAACACGTATCATCACGGAAGTGTATTTTTTGTAGTGTAAAACCCTCGATGCTCGTTATCTGAAAAATATTAAACACTATGATAATCCTGAGAAAACCACGTTCAACTTGATAATGGGAGACACGTTGGATCAATGTGAGTACTTTAGGGATTATCGCTTGACTCAAAAAGGAAAACTCTTATGGGATCATATTAATTATTTGCAATGGTATGCTTGGGATTTATGCTTGAGATATGATTATACTTGTTGCTCTACGATGAAGGCTCCACACCTTCCCTTTTCATGCAAATTTAATGATAATGATGTTGGGGAACGTAGCATGCAATTTCAAATATTTTCCTACGCACATGCAAGATCTATCTAGAAGATGCATAGAAACGAGAGGGGGACAGTGTGTCTACGTACCTTCGTATACCGAAAGAGGAAGCTGTCGGGTATCGGGTTCCGGCAAAACCCTTAAGGTTCGAACACTGGTGTGAGCAGAAAGATCTTCTCCCTACCGAAACACGCCCACAGCCTCGCCGCGATTGCTAGGCTAGATGGATGAACAACACAAGAGACACAAGGTTTATACTAGTTCGGGCCACGGTTGTGGTGTAATACCCTAATCCAGTGTGTGGTGTGGTGGATTGCCTCTTGGGCTAATGATGAACAATATAGAGGAAGAACAGCCACGCGAGGAGAGGTGTTCTTGCGCTTGGTCGTGTGCTTGGAGAGGAATCGATTCAATGCTCTCTACTGTGGTGGCTAGCCCTATTTATAGAGGACCTGGTCCTCTTCCCAAATATTGAGCGGGAAGGGATCCAACAATGGCCATTTTAAAAGGGGAAAACTAGTACAAGCTATCCTGACTAAAGGTGGTCTCCGACTGCCAAAGGTGCTGGTGATGACGCCGTCTTGGGATCCACGGTGACCTCCGTCCTGCCGCTCTGCTGGTCTTGGTCTCATTGCACCGATATGGAAACCTTTACCTGATGCCTCGGTAATCTGTGCCTGCGCTTGCCCCCTTTGCACCAAAGAGGAAACGAGGACAATGCGTAGGTTGGCGCCCGCCTGGCACCTGCTTGGTCTTGATCGTCATGGCTTGCGTCACGAGCACCTCGCGAGGTACCCCTTCTCTTGATCTCTCTGCCTCCTTGCGAGCCTGCCTGGTGAGGTCGTCCTTGAGGAGACCTTGCGTTGTCTGCCCCGCGAGGCTTGGCCCCTCGCTAGGGTCTTGAGTGTTCGGTTGATGAAGATGGACCATACTAAGCCACTGGCTGAGCCACGCAGCATGCCGCAAGCAGGCAAGTCTGGGGACCCCCGTTCCCAGAGTGCCGACAAAAGCGTTTAGCAATGCGGTTGATGTACTCAAACTTCTTTTCATTCTGACCGATCAAGTACCGAACGTACGGCACCTTGATAACCCACAAGTATAGGGGATCGCAACAGTTTTCGAGGGTAGAGTATTCAACACAAATTTATAGATTCGACACAAGGGGAGCCAAAGAATATTTGAAGGTATTAGCAGCTGAGTTGCCAATTCAGCCACACCTGGTGATTAATTACCTGCAACAAAGTGATTAGTAGCACCGTAGTATGATAGTTTTGATGATAGCAGCAACAGTGACGGTAACAGTAACAGTAACAGTGATAAAAGTGATATTATTGCAGTAACGATAGCAGTAGTAACTTAGCAAGAATCATATATGATAAACTTGTAGGCATTGGATCAGTGACTCGTTGGATGATATTCATCATGAGACAGTTATAACCTAGGGCGGTATGTCACTAGCTCCAGTTCATAAATATAATGTAGGCATGTATTCCATAAATAGTCATACGTGCTTATGGAAAGAACTTGCATGACATCTTTTGTCCTACCCTCCCATGGTAGCAGGGTCTATTGGAAACTAAGGGATATTAAGGCCTCCTTTTAATAGAGAACAGGAACAATGCATTAGCGCACGGTGAATACATTAACTCCTCAAACTACGGTGATCACCGGGAGTGGTCCCGCCTATTGTCACTCTAGGGTTGCCGCATCATAACATGTAGTAGGTGACTATAACTTGCAAGATCGGATCTAGAACATGGATATAATGGTGATAACATGAACGGTTCAGATCTGAAATCATGGCACCCGGGCCAAAAAGTGACAAGCATTAAGGATGGCAAAGTCATAGAAACATCAATATCAGAACATAGTGGATACTAGGGATCAAGACCTAACAAAGATAACTCGATTACATGATGAATCTCATCCAACTCCTCACCGACCAGCGAGCCTATGAAGGAATTACTCACTCCCCATGGGGATCATCATGGAATTGGCGATGGAGATGTGTTGGTGATGATGAAGATCGAAGATCTCCCTCTCAGGAGCCCTAAATGGACTCCATATCTGCCCTCCCGAGGAAGAACAGGGCTTGGTGGCGGCTCCGTCTAGTGAAATGCGATAGTTCTTTCTGCTTGTTTTTTTCTGGAAATAAGGGATTTTATAGCATCAGTTTGAATACTCTATCATCAACACCCTAAACCCTAAACCCTAAACCCTAACCCTAACCCTAAACCCTTTGTTGCTATCATTAACAAAGGCATGCTCGGACTTGGCTTACTAGCAAAGCCAAAGGGCAAGTACGGAGCACCGCGGACCCTCACAGCCTGCGGCCTTGGTCGGCGAGTGGCGACTGATTGGACGTGGGCGTCTCCGATTCCCCACGCTGCCTCGGCAACTGCCCGATTTGACGAGTCCCTGCTGCATGCAAAAAGAGTCATCATTACCTCCGGTCGTGGAGGTCGATTGTTGGCCTCCCTTGGGCTATAAGTACGGAGGGGCGAGAGCCCTCGTTGCCCATCTCTTCTTGCTCCGTCTGCTTCTTCTCCCTTGCTCCACCTCCATTCTTGACGCCAATGGATCCGATCCGCAGGTTCTCAGCTGAGGAGAAAGGGAAGCTCCCCCGGGAGGTTCCTAACCCGCTCCCGCCAAAGAAACGGCCGGTCCCATGTCGCCACGACGAGGTTGCGAAGCCAAAGACGACAAGGCCTTGGTGCGAGCCGCCACCTCCTGGGTTTCTGCTACCCCTGTACGCCTGAGCCGAGGACTCCGGAGGAAGGGATAGAGAGCGACGCCACCCGTGCCGCAGGCGCGGTCGACAAGCTGTGGCGGCGCACACCATCGCTCTTGGAGTCCATGCCGCGGACTCCCCTCGCGAGCTTGTGCTCTACGCTGCGATGCCTCCAAGCACCTGCATCCGCTTCCCCTCCTTCTTCGCCACCGAGATGCCGCCGAGGGGGCCTCTCGAGCTTTGGCTGCAGCACGCCAACTGTGGCGCTCCGGCAACCGAAGTGGAGGTTGAAGTCGTCGCTCCAGGCAAGGTCTTCATGACCCGAGGCTGGGGCGAGGTTGCCTGGGTCTGCCGAACAGGGGCCCCTCGTGATTCACTGTGGAGGGCCACCGCCTGGAGTGCTGCCCCAGAGGAGGCAGTCGGGACATCGTCGTGGTAGGGGCCAGGCTTGCCGTCCGCTTCCCCAACGGCTCCCCTGACAGCAGCAGCGATGCTTCGGAGTCCAGCGACTCTCCTGAGCTCTTCGTGAGTCCGAAGATGAGCGACGACAGCTATGTGCCTCCGAGCTCACGCCGCGCCCGGAGCAAGGCGGCAGCTTCAAGCCGTCGCCTCAACTGATCTGGATGGGGTTGGCGTCGGCCTCCCGTGGCCCATTGTTGATGATGGCGTCGGCCATGGAGGCACAGGTAGTTTAGGGCTCCCTAGGATTCTCGTCTTACGTTCGCTGCGAGGAATCAAAAAGCGCCACCCCGTGGGGGCATGTAAGGGGCCCACGATGTATTTTGCTGATGTGATCCTTATTATGAAATCATGCGAATGCTTGTCCTATCCCAGCTTGGTTCCCCCTTTCCAACCTCGCGATGACTTGGTGCTCTACGCTGATAGGTCCCGGTCCCCAGGCAGGCTTCAGCCATCGCTGGTATGCCAGGTTGCAATGTCGTGGTCAACGCCAGGAGGTGAGCGGCCCGAGGTCCAGTAAGATCCCCTGAGGTGCGATGCTCAAGAGGTCCCCTTTAGCGTGCAAGCAGCCGCCGAAAGGTGAGAAAGGAAGGCAACGTTGACGTCACAGAGCCGCATCAAGTGAAGATTCTGTGCTGCATCGATTAGTTGTTCCAGGCGTGAAACTTATCTTGGTAATATGGAGTTGTTCCTTCACGCCGCACCGGACTTGTGTACTGGCAGCTGAGATGTAGCTGGGTTAGGCCCTCGCAAGATTTTCGTTTCTTCCCCACACTCTCCTTCATGTTCTACGTCCTTAGGTCCTGGCCCTCGAGCGAGCTCAGCCGCCGCTGGTATGCCAGGTCGCGATGCCGTGGTCAAGACCAGGGGGTGAGGGCTGGAGAGCCAGTAAGAGCTCCTGAGTCGCGATTCTCAGGAGCCCCCCTTTTAACGCGCAAGCGAATCGCATGGGAAAAGAGAGAGAGAGCCCATGGTGCCACCCGCTATAGATCTCAGGAAGTTCATGTACATCAGCACGAGGAAAGCATGGATTGCCATTACGATTGCCGACTGGCCACTGGTTGCTCCGAGGAAGAGGTGAGGGCAACCACTCAGATTTGTCGATGTTGCAGGGACGAACCCATGCGCAAGCGCCATGCCAGCGTGAGCAGCTCCAGTGGTGGATGTCAATCAAGCAGGAGATAATCACAGGCCGGTTAAGCATGAAAGGCAAATCATCTTAGGCAAATGCAAGAGGGATGCATGCCATTGGGTCAGGCCCGAGCGGCTGGTACCGTTGTAGAGTGGGTGTTGGAGTAGCTGAAGATGCGCAGTGAGAGGCCGACCCTCATGAGCCACCGGAGCTTTGAGCCTCAAGAGGCTCTGGGGGTCCAGGTGGTTCCTCGAGGACCATCTCCATCTCTGCTAGGACTGCGTGATGCCTGGCCTCCTGATCCGCCAGAACGCTCCGCAGGTGGCGCTGGTGGGTAGCAGCCGTGTTTGGCAGGCCAAAGGGCATGCGAAAGTAGCTGTGTGGCGGACCCTCGCAGCGTCCCATGTGCAAAGGCCAGAGGCGCTCCTGAGACGCGGCTCGGTTGAGCCCTGGGACATCGAGGCAAACGCTCAGCCCACCATCCTCTCCTGGGTGGTCTTGGTGATGAACTCCTGAACGTTGGGCTTCGCACGCCCTGAAACCACCTGAAGGAAATGTGCCGTGAAGCACGCCTCCAATTGGTGCCCGAGCGCCTCCCTCATGATCTTGGCAAAGTCTGAGGCCCTCTAGAAGAGAGCCCCTGAGCCCTTCCCGAAGAGGGCACAGGGCGCGCCTTCCTATGCGATGGAAGGAGGCGCCCCTTGCACGGGCGCTGCTCTTGATGCTGCACCTCTTGAGGTGCCAACCTCCTGAGGCCTTGAGCTGAGTGGTGTCGTCTTCTTCTTGGGGACTACCTCGGGAGAATGCTCGCCCCTGCTGTCTGGGTCCTCGATTGATGCAGCTTGGAAGGCGCTCTCGAGGGAGCACATCACATATCTTTCTTCGTAGGGGATCATGCTGATTCCACCGCTTCTTGGCATCTTGAGGACGTTGTAGCCATGGTGGGTCACCGCCATGAACTTGGCCAAGGCTGGATACCCGAGGATGGCATTGTACGGCAGGTGGATGTGGGCGACATCGAAGTTGATGAGCTCGGTGCGGTAGTTGTCGCACTAGCCGAAGGTGACAGGAAGGCGGACCTGCCCTATCAGAGTGGTGGAACCGTCAATGACTCCTGAGGAAGGCTTGGTTGGCTAGAACTGATCATATGGCACTTGAAGGTTGTCGAACATTTCGATGGACAGAACATTGAGCCCTGCAACGCTATAGATGAGGGTCCTAGTGACTTGCACGATGCTGATGACTTGGGAACAAAGCATCGGGAGGACGCCAGCGGTAGCTGCACACTAGAGTTGATCTGCTGAACTGAAGGTGATGGCGCACATGGACCACCTGAGCGGGCGCGTGGCCTCGAGTCTAGGGAGGACTGCATTCACCTCGCGAGCAAACTGCTTGAAGATGCATAGAGAGGCTGGGGTCTGGGCTCCGCCCAGGATGCAAGCGATAGCACGTGGCTCTTGGAAGCCCCCAGCCCCCTCATCCTGGTGGTGGTCGTCATTCCTACTTGGAGGTGGCGGCAGAGGAGGAAGGCCTGCATTGCCCTACGGGCGGTCCTCGCAAGGCTGATCCCTCCTGCCAGGGATCCTCGCGAGGTTGGTCATGTGTCACATCCCTAGTTCTGGCCTGTCCTATGCTTGCTTCCATCTGTGCATCATGTTTAAATTTTTGAAACTTGAACTGAGGAATTCAGAAGCCTCAAAACCCTAAATAAAAGAAGGGCAAAAACCCTAAAATCTCATTCATTGTTCCAAAATGCTCTTCTTAGATGTTTAATATTTTTGGCAAGGGTTTTGATCCAAACCAAAAATAATGAACATTTTAAAAGGATTTATTTTTGGGACTTTGAATTTAAATCATTAGCTATTTGAATTTGAATTATATTCATATAACTAGAATATAATTTCAAATACCCCTGAAATATTTTATGAGCTTTTGGAAAAGTCCATCTAGCCAAATAAAAATATTCACAGGAGTTTTGGCATTGTTTGAGTTATTTTAAATTCAAAACAGTGGCAAAAGAATTAAATAAAGAAAACAGAACAGAAATATAAAAAAAGGAGAGAAGCCTAGCAACTTACCTGGCGCTTACCTGTCCAGCCCAGCCGGCCCAGCCCACCGCCGCTTTCCCCCCTGTCGTCTTCCTCCCCTCGCACCGAAGCAGCTCGGTGGCGAGCGCCGACGCCGCCCCGGCCACCTCCTGCTTCCCTGGCCCTCCTAGCAACGCCACGACGACGGCCCGTGTCCCCTCGCTCTTCTCCCTCACCCGCTGCATCCCCTCTCCCTCCTCTGTCTCTCTCCCTCGCTCATCCCCGAACGCACCCGAGACCGCTGACGAGCACCACCGGAGCCACCAGCATCCCCACGCCAGCCAGTTATGCCACGAGCTCTGCCTTGGGTCCGGGAAGCTCTACCACGACGCACGCGACGCCGGGTGCCCTGAAGCCACGCCATCACCGCCATCTTCATCGCCACGGCCGGCGATCACCGCCGTTCGATTCGCAGTACCGAAGACGCCCCCGAGCTCGCTGACCACCTCATCGTTCTCCCTGTGAGCTCCTGCTGCCTCCTCTTTGCTCGCTCCCTCTGTTCCCATCCCCTAGCTCCATCTTCCACCACGGCCGAAGCTCGCCGCCACCGTGCCTCGTCGCCGTCGTGGCCAGAGCCACTGTGGCTCGAAGCCGGGCACACCACCGTGCTCCACACCTCACCAGGAGCACGTAGCACGCACCAACGCCTCCCCTAGCGCCCTGCATCGCCTAACCCGCCGTTGGCCGAACTCCGGCCGCCGCTCACGAGCTCGCCGTCGTCGGTACCGGCCACCACAGGCACGACCACCACCACCATTCGATGCGCACCAGCAAGGGCTCTCGAACGAGCCCAAGCACAGCCTCGCCCGTGCCCTGTAGCGCGTTTCCGGCTCGCGCCGCCGTCTCGGGCCTCGCCGGCGTCATGTCGCCGGTGGGTTTGACCCCACTGACCCAGGATTTGACCCTGTTTGACTTCCCCAGGCTCACTGACAGGTGGGCTCGGCCCCTGCTAACTTTTGGTTAATTAATAACTAATTCTAGTTAAGCCAGTGACTCACTGACATGCGGGCCTCGCCCGGCTAACCAAGTTAGTTAGGGTTAATCTTAATTAGGTTAGTTAGTCCAGACACTGACACGCAGGGCCCACAGGTCAGGTTTGACCTGGGGCGCCCAGTTGACCTGCTGACATCAGCATGACCTAGTGCTGACGCAATAAATCATTTTCTGGATTATTTTTATTCAGAAAATTGCAGAAAATTATATAAACTTCTAAAATTCATAGAAATTCAACCGTAGCTCCAAATTAAATAAATTATATATGAAAAATTATCAGAAAAATTCAAGAAATCCATCTGAACCATTTTCATGCATGTTTGAACAATGTTTGTCCTCTGTTTTGGACAAAACAAATTAAGGGCATTTAAATAATCATATATGGAGTTTGAATTTGAATCTTGTATTCAAACCAACTTCATTTAAATCATAGCTAGTTGCATTAGCTCAAATCACATCATATTGCCATGTCACATTCATGCATCATATTGTCGCATTGCATTGATTGTGTTCTTCCTTGTTTGCCGGTAATTGTCCCCTCTCGATAGACGTGTACCGGCGATGTGATCGATGACACCGATGAAGAGCTATATTATCTTCAGAAGTGCCAGGCAAGCAAAACCCCCTTGTTCATTCCGATAAAATCCCACTCTCTCGCTCCTGCTCTCTTTTACTGCATTAGGACAACAACGACATATTTGTTACTTGCTGCGGTAGCTGAACCCCTTTATCCTTTGCATGACCTGTCATTGTCACAGTAAATAGATGAAACCCACTAGCATGAGTAGGAGTTATTTGAGCCCTGATGTGCCTACTACTGCTTAGAGTTGAGTCAGGTCTGATTCATCGGGGATGAATCAGAGGCGTGTGAACATGTCCTACTGTGTGTGAGCTAAGTGTGTGAACACGATTTGGTAAAGGTAGCGGTGAGAGGCCATGTAGGAGTACATGGTGGGTTGTCTCATTGCAGCCGTCTTCAGGAACTGAGTTCTGTGTTTGTGATCCATGACCAGTTACTACCACACATTGGGTTCCGGTAACTCAACCCCTCTCGACTTATTAATCAACATGATCTCTGTCCAGGAGTTGCAACTAGTTTCTGGTGTTTGTAGGTAGTGTTAGTAGTCTACCAAGTGGCACCCGGTACAGGTGGGCTTGGGACAGACTAGGCACAATGGTACAGTGTACCAAGCGTACATCCACCCGTCGAGGTGGGCTTGGGAACCCTGCACACATCGTTTGGGGCCGTGAGCGACACCCCGGCCGGATCTCCTTGCGGATGGAACCCGAATAGGCGATAAACCTGGACTAGAGACTTGTTCGGTTAGTCAGGTCGTGGCCGACTCCCTCGCCCGGCTTCCGCTTGAAGGTTGCCGAGGTACATGACATGTACAGGGCGATAAGTGGCGAAAGCATGTGTGAAGAAGTACACCTCTGCAGGGTTATCATTATCTATTCGAATAGCCGGATTCCTCGGATATGGAAACTTAGACCCCTTGCATAGTTCATAGACAAGTGAAAGTGGATACTCTAAAATACGCAAGATAAGCGTGAGTGCTATGGATGGCGTTCTCGTAGGGAGACGGGAGCGAATCCATAGTGGTTTATTGGTTGGTGAATATGTGGACTCGTGTGCGCCACCTCAAAAGAGTTACTTGCAGTCGTAGTTCAGGATAGCCACCGAGTCAAAGCTGGCTTGCTACAGTCAAACTCCACCATCCCCTTGTCGATAATGATGCATATGTAGTTAGATCTGATGTAAGTCTTGCTGGGTACATTTGTACTCACGTTGCTTAATTTATGTTTTTGCAGAGAGACTTCGGTCTCGCTAGTAGTACCGCGTGGACTTCGACGTTTAGCTTGTTACCTCAGCTACGATCTTGTGCCCTCAGCAGGATCTGGTAGATAGTCAGGCTTCTTAGCCTTTTTCATTTATAGATGTCTATACTCAGACATGATAGCTTCCGCTTGTGCTTTGACTTGTATGCTCTGAGTGTTGGGTCATGAGACCCATGATTGTAATATCTCGCTCCTCGGAGCCTATTGAATATAAATACTTGAGTTGTAGAGTCATGTTGTGATGCCATGTTGTGTTTGCACATATCGAGCATATTGTGTGTATGTTATTGAAATGCTTGGTATGTGTGGGATCTGACTATCTAGTTGTTTATCCTTAGTAGCCTCTCTTACCGGGAAATGTCTCCTAGTGTTTCCACTGAGCCATGGTAGCTTGCCACTGCTCTGGAACACTTAGGCTGGCCGGCATGTGTCCTTCTTCGTTCCTGTGTCTGTCCCTTCGGGGAAATGTCACGCGATGAATACCGGAGTCCTGTTAGCCCGCTACAGCCCGGTTCATCGGAGTCCTGCTAGCCCAGTGCTACAGCCTGGACTCACTCGCTGCTGACCGACACGTTCGATGTTGGGTCATGGATGCCTGTCCCTGTAAGTTTGTGCCACTTTGGGTTTACGACTAGCCATGTCAGCCCGGGCTCCTTATCATATGGATGCTAGCGACACCATCATATACGTGTGCCAAAAGACGCAAACGGTCCCGGGCAAAGGTAAGGCGACACCCGTGGGAATACCGTGCGTGAGGCCGCAAAGTGATATGAGGTGTTACATGCTAGATCGATGTGGCATTGAGTCGGGGTCCTGACATCACGCCACTCCTGGCGAGGGCCACGGTCATCCCATCGTCCTCAGCCACGTCCTCCTCCTCGGCCATATCCCCGGTCGTTGCGCTAGGGGCGTCGACCGAAGCATCCTTCTCGAACGGCCCTGAGCTCTTGGCATTCGTTGGTGTTGTGGGTGTGGCGATTGTGGTAGGCGCAGAATGATCGGCTGTCCTTGAACGACTCTTGCTGGTCCCTGTCGTGCTTCGTGTCTGGCTCTACTGCAAGCACGGCTGCTCCTTTGCACTTTATGTCCTTTGTCTTGGCCTTCTTCTCTTTTGGGTTAGCAGCTGGAAGCTCGAGGAGGGAGAGGCGTCCCTCCTCAGCTCTTGCAAACTTGCTTGCCAGGTTGGACAGCTCCAAGGATGTGCACAACTCCTCGTGGATAGCGAGCTCCTCCTTCATCTTGACGTCACGGACGCCATCAGAAAACACTGAGATGATGGCCTCATTGGTCACCTTGGGGATCTTGAGGCGGGCGCTATTGAAGCGCTGGATATATTTCAGCAGGTTCTCTCCAAGCTGCTGCTTCATGCGGCACAGGTCACCCGTGGCCGGGGGGCGTCGCGAGTGCCCTAGAAGTTGGCGATGAAGCGGCTATGCCTCTCGTCCCAAGAGTAGATCGAGCCGGGAGGCAGGTTCAGGAGACAGGTGTGGGCACCATCGTTGAGTGCCATGGGAAACCAGTTCGCCATGACCTTCGCATCTTCGTTTGCCGGCTCAATGCCCATCTCGTAGAGCTGCAAGAAGTCCGCGGGGTCGGATGTGCCATCGTAGTGAGGAAGCAGGTCCGGCTTGAACTTGCCGGGCCAGGCGACGCTACGGAGCTCGATGGTAAAGGCGCGGCAACCTATTGTGGCCACCGGAGCCCTTTGCTGACGCGAGGCTTACTCTTGATGGTTCCTGCGCACCGCTGCCAGGGGCAGCACGGGGTCTTGACGCGCTGGCGCAGGGATGCGATCTTGCCTTGCTGGTGCAGGAAGCACGGGAGCACCTGCTTGAGGTCGAGGGATTTCTTGGCAGCTTCTTTCTTGTCGCCCGGGTGCTGGACGCGGTGGGTCACGTCCAGGGGCCGCGCGCCTTGGAACCAGGGCACCGTCTTGGGGCGGAGGTGACGGAGGCGCTCCCTGAGCCGCATCGCCCACGCCCGACGGAGGGCGAGGAAACGAGAGGGACGGAGCGAGAGAGCCCCCTGCGGTGCTGACGAGCTCGGTGATGTGAGCGAGCCATTCCTCGTAGAGGTCGTCGACGGGGCAACAGTGCAGTAGCTCATGTGCCAGGAGCAACACAGCCTCCGCGTCCGTGGGGGCGCGACGAGCATGGGACGACAAACCAGCTGGGGTCAGCGACGGAGTAGCGGTGCGGCCTTCCCGCCGCACCGAGGGATGCAGCGAAGATGCCTGCTGCTCGTTCCCCACCGGGCCGGTGGTGGCGTTGGCGGAAGGCGACGAAGAACAATGAGAAGGCCTGCTGACGGGCGCCATCTAGGTGGCGCGAGCGGCGAGAGCAGCCCGGCGCTCGGCGCGAGCTCGGCGAGCATCGGCCATAGATGCGACGAAGCGATGGGACGCGGATCAGCGGAAGGAAGATTTTGACGCACTCCTACCTGGCGCGCCAAATGTCAGATATCGGGTTCCGGCAAAACCCTTAAGATTCGAACACTGGGGTGCGCACGAAGATCTTCTCCCTATCGAAACACGCCCTCAGCCTCGCCGCAATTGCTAGGCTATATCGATGAACAACACAAGAGACACAAGGTTTATACTAGTTCGGGCCACCGTTCTGGTGTAATACCCTAATCCAGTGTGTGGTGTGGTGGATTGTTGATGTCTACTACACAACCTCCTCCTTGTAGACGTTGTTGGGCCTGCAAGTGTACAGGTTTGTAGGACAGTAGGAAATTTCCGTCAAGTGGATGACCTAAGGTTTATCAATTCGTAGTAGGCGTAAGATGAAGATGGTCTCTCTCAAGCAACCCTGCGACCAAATAACAAAAAGTCTCTTGTGTCCCCAACACACCCAATATAATGGTAAATTGTATAGGTGCACTAGTTCGGCGAAGAGATGAAGATACAAGTGCAAAATAGATAGTAGATATAGGTTTTTGTAATCTGAAATAATAAAAACAGCAAGGTAACGAGCGGTAAAAGTGAGCGTAAACGGTATTGCAATGATAGGAAAGAAGGCCTAGGGTTCATACTTTCACTAGTGCAAGGTCTCTCAACAATAATAACATAGATAGAACATATGACAAGCCCTCAACATGCAACAAAGAGTCATTCCAAAGACACTAATAGCGGAGAACAAACGTAGAGATTATGGTCAGGTACGAAACCACCACAAAGCTATTCTTTCGGATCGATCTATAAAAGAGTTCGTATTAGAATAACACCTTAAGATACAAATCAACCAAAACCCTAATGTCACCTAGATACTCCATTGTCACCTCAAGTATCCGTGGGCATGATTATACGATATGCATCACAAAATCTCAGATTCATCCAACCAACATAAAAGTACTTCAAAGAGTGCCCCAAAGCTACTACCGGAGAGTCAAGAACGTGTGCCAACCCCTATGCATGGGTTCCCAAGTGTCACGAAACCCATAAGTTGATCACCAAAACATACATCAAGTGGATCAATAGAATAACCCATTGTCACCACGGTTATCCCACGCAAGACATACATCAAGTGTTCATAAAAGACTCAATCTGATAAGATAACTTCAAAGGGGAAACTCAATTCATCACAAGAGAGTAGAGGGGGAGAAACATCATAAGATCCAACTACAATAGCAAAGCTCGGGACACATCAAGATCGTGCCATACAGCGAACACGAGAGAGAGAGATCAAACACATAGCAGGGATGATGAAGATGGCCTCCGGTGATGGGATCTCCCTCCGGCAGGGTGCCGGAACAAGGTCCTGATTGGTTTTTGGTGGCTACAGAGGCTTGCTGTGGCGGAACTCCCGATCTATCTTCTGTTCTGGAAGTTTTAGGGTACGTAGGTATATATGGGTGCAGAGGGTGCATTGGTGGACCACCGGGCTACTCACGAGGTAGGGGGCGTGCCCAGGGGGGCGCGCCCTCCACCCTCGTGGATAGCCCGGGGCTCCCCTGGCGTGCACTCCAAGCCCATCAGGTTGGTTTCCTTCCAAAATTAACTTCTCCAGTTGATTTCGTTCCGTTTTGACTCCATCTAATATTCCTTTTCCTCAAAACACTAAAATAGGCATAAAACAGCAAATCTGGGCTGGCCCTCCGGTTAATAGGTTAGTCCCAAAAATAATATAAAAGTGGATAATAAAGCGCAATATTGCCTAAAACAGTAGATAAAGTAGCATGGAGCAATCAAAAATTATAGATACGTTGGAGATGTATCAAGCATCCCCAAGCTTAATTCCTGCTCGTCCTCGAGTAGGTAAATGATAAAAAAGAATTTTTGATGCGGAGTGATACTTTGGCATAATTTCAATGTAAAGCTTCTTAATTGTGATATGAATATTCAGATCCGAAAGATTCAAGACAAAAGTTCATATTGACACAAAAATAATAATACTTCAAGCATAGTAATCAAAGCAATCATGTCTTCTCAAAATAACATGGCAAAAGAAAGTTCATCCCTACAAAATCATATAGTTAGGCTATGCTTCATTTTCGTCACACAAAGATGTTCCCAACTTCTATACCCCCGTTGACAAGCCAAGCAATTGTTTCATACTTAAATAATCTCAAACTTTTTCAACCTTCACGCAATACATGAGTGTGAGCCATGGATATAGCACTATGGGTGGAATAGAATGGTGGTTGTGGATAAGACAAAAAGAGGGAAGATAGTCTCACATCAACTAGGCGTATCAACGGGCTATGGAGATGCCCATTAATAGATATCAATGTGAGTGAGTAGGGATTGCCATGCAACAGATGCACTAGAGCTATAAGTATATGAAAGCTCAACGGAAGAAACTAAGTGAGTGTGCATCCAACTCGCTTGCTCACGAAGACCTAGGGCATTTTGAGGAAGCCCATCATTGGAATATAAAAGCCAAGTTCTATAATGAAAAATTCCCACTAGTATATGAAAGTGACGAAATGAGAGACTCTCTATCATGAAGATCATGGTGCTACTTTGAAGCACAAGAGTGGTAAAAGGATAGTAGCATTGTACCTTCTCTCTTTTTCTCTCATTTTTTTTATTTGGGCCTTTTCTCTTTTTTTATGGCCTCCTTTTTTTCGTCCGGAGTCTCATCCCGACTTGTGGGGTAATCATAGACTCCATCATCCTTTCCTCACTTGGGACAATGCTCTAATAATGATTATCATCACACTTTTATTTTTCTTACAACTCAACAATTACAACTCGATACTTAGAACAAAATATGACTCTATATGAATGCCTCCGGTGGTGTACCGGGATTGCAATGAAACATGAGTGACATGTATGAAAGAATTATGAAAGGTGGCTTTTGCCACAAATACGATGTCAACTACATGATCATGCTAGCAATATGATAATGATGGAGCGTGTCATAATAAACGGAATGGTGGAAAGTTGCATGGCAATATATCTCGGAATGGCTATGGAAGTGCCATGATAGGTAGGTATGATGGCTGTTTTGAGGAAGGTATATGGTGGGTGTATGATGCCGGCGAAAAGTGCGCGGTATTAGAGAGGCTAGCAATGGTGGAAGCATGGGAAAAAGTGCGTATAATCCAAGGACTCAACATTAGTCAAAAGTACTCATATATTTATTGCAAAAATTTAGAAGTCATCAAAAATCAAGTACTACGCGCATGCTCCTAGGGGGATAGATTGGTAGGAAAAGACCATCGCTCGTCCCCGACTGCCACTCATAAGGATGAACAAGCCATGTACATTTCATGTTTCAAATTTGTTACACAACTTTAACCATACGTGCATGCTACGGGACTTGAAAACTTCGACACAAGCATTCTTTGAATTCATAATCACCCAACTAACACGACTTTGATATTATCACCTCCATATCTCAAAACAATTATCAAGCATCAAACTTATCTTAGTATTCAACACACTCAAAAGAAAGTTTCACATATCTTGAATACCAAGTATATTAACATTAAGCAAATTACCATGCTAATTAAGACTCTCAAAATAATCTGAGTGAAGCATGAGAGTTCATCTATTTCTTCAAAATAAAACTACCACCATGCTCTAAAAGATATAAGTGAAGCACTAGAGCAAACGACAAACTACTCCGGAAGATATAAGTGAAGATCAATGAGTAGCTAAATAATTATGCAACTAAACGAAGGCTCTCTCTTAATAAATAATTTCAGATCTTGGTACTTTATTCAAACAGCAAGCAAAGCTAAAGAAAACTACAATGCAAGGATAGCACAACTCATGTGAAGAAGCAAAAACTTAGGCTCAACCGATACTAATCGATAGTTGTTGAAGAAGAAAGGTGGGATGCCTACCGGGGCTTCCCCAAGCTTAGATGCTTGAGACTTCTTGAAATATTATCTTGGGGTGCGTTGGGCATCCCCAAGCTTGAACTTTTGTGTCTCCTTAATTCATCTCATATCATGGTTTCTCTTTTTATCAAAAGCTTCATTCACAACAAACTTAACAAGAACTCGTGAGATAGGTTAGTATAAACCAATGCAAAACCTTATCATATTCTACTGTAACAAACCACTTCAATTATTATTCAACATTGCATGCTAAATTCCTCTTCATATTTAACACTCCTATCATCAAATAGATTCATTAAACAAGCAAACATATGCAAACAATGCAACCATAACAGCAATCTGTCAAAACAGTACAGTCTGTAAAGAATGCAAGAGTATCAATACCTACCTGACTCCAAAAATTATGAACTAAAATTCACACTATAATAAATTTATCATAGCTCAATATGCAAAAAGATTAAACGTTACACCATGCTCTTAATTTTCTAGGGAATTTTTGCAACAGCGGTAAACTTTCTATTTTCAAACAGCAACATGCATACAAGCAAAATAAGCATGGCAAAGGCTATCCTTGACTTTTTTATTGAAACTAAAGATGCAAAACATTATTCTAACTAACAGCAATCAAAAACTAACAAAATAAAATGACGCTCCAAGCAAAACACATATCATGTAGCGAATAAAAATATAGCTCCAAGTAAAGTTACCGATGAACGAAGACGAAAGAGGGGATGCCTTCCGGGGCATCCCCAAGCTTAGGCTCTTGGTTGTCCTTACATATTACCTTGGGGTGCCTTTGGCATCCCCAACCTTAGGCTCTTGCCACTCCTTACTCCATAGTCCATCGAATCTTTACCCAAAACTTGAAAACTTCAACCACACAAAACTCAAAACAAAACTCGTAAGCTCCGTTAGTATAAGAAAATAAAACCACCACTTAGGTACTGTAATTAACTCATTATAAATTCATATTGGTGTTATATCTACTGTATTCTAACATCTCTATGGTTCATAACACTTAGTACTAGCCATAGATGCATCAAAATAAGCAAACAACACATAGAAAACAGAATCTGTCAAAAACAGAACAGTCTGTAGTAATCTGTATCAAACGTATACTTATTGAACCCCAAAAGTTATGAAATAAACTGATGGACCTGAGAAATTTGTCTATTAATCATCTTCAAAAACAATCAACCTAAAAGCACTCTCCAGTAAAAAATGGCAGCTAAACTCGTGAGCTCTAAAGTTTCTGTTTTTCACAGCAAGATCACATAAACTTCACCCAAGTCTTCCCAAAGGTTCTACTTGGCACTTTATTGAAACAAAAGCTATAAAACATGATTACTACAGTAGCATAATCATGTGGACACACAAAAACAGTAAGGATAAATATTGGGTTGTCTCCCAACAAGCGCTTTTCTTTAATGCCTTTTAGCTAGGCATAATGATGACAATGATGCTCACATAAAAGATAAGAATTGAAACATAACGGGAGCATCATGAAGCATATGACTAGCACATTTAAGTCTAACCCACTTCCTATGCATAGGGATTTTGTGAGCAAACAACTTATGGGAACAATAATCAACTAGCATAGGATGGCCAACAAGCATAGCTTCAAGAATTTAAGCATATAGAGAGGAAACTTGACATTATTGCAATTCCTACAAGCATATGTTCCTCCCTCATAATAATTTTCAGTAGCATCATGAATGAATTCAACAATATAACCAGCACCTAAAGCATTCTTTTCATGATCTACAAGCATAGAAAATTTTCTACTCTCCACATAAGCAAAATTCTTCTTTATAGCATACGTATCATCACAATAATCATCATAAATAGGAGGCATGCTTTCATCATCATAAATTTGCTCATCAAAGCTTGGGGGACAAAAAATATCTTCTCCATCAAACATAGCTTCCCCAAGCTTGTGGCTTTGCATATCATTAGCATGATGGATATTCAAGGAATTCATACTAACTACATTGCAATCATGCTCATCATTCAAAGATTTAGTGCCAAACATTTTAAAGATTTCTTCTTCTAGCACTTGAGCACAATTATCCTTTCCATCATACTCACGAAAGATATTAAAAAGGTGAAGCGTATGAGACAAACTCAACTCCATTTTTTTGTAACTTTCTTTTGTAAAATAAACTAGTGCTAAAACAAGAAACAAAAAGATTCGATTCCAAGATCTAAAGATATACCTTCAAGCGCTAACCTCCCCGGCAACGGCGCCAGAAAAGAGTTTGATGTCTACTACACAACCTTCTTCTTGTAGATGTTGTTGGGCCTGCAAGTGCACAGGTTTGTAGGAAAGTAGCAAATTTCCCTCAAGTGGATGACCTACGGTTTATCAATCTGTAGGAGGCGTAGGATGAAGATGGTCTCTCTCAAGCAACCCTGCAACCAAATAACAAAAAGTCTCTTGTGTCCCCAACACACCCAATACAATGGTAAATTGTATAGGTGCACTAGTTCGGCGAAGCGATGAAGATACAAGTGCAAAATAGATAGTAGATATAGGTTTTTGTAATCTGAAATAATAAAAACAGCAAGGTAATGAGCGGTAAAAGTGAGCGTAAACGGTATTGCAATGCTAGGAAACAAGGCCTAGGGTTCATACTTTCACTAGTGCAATTTCTCTCAACAATAATAACATAGATAGAACATATGACAAGCCCTCAACATGCAACAAAGAGTCACTCCAAAGACACTAATAGCGGAGAACAAACGTAGAGATTATGGTCGGGTACGAAACCACCACAAAGCTATTCTTTCGGATCGATCTATAAAAGAGTTCGTACTAGAATAACACCTTAAGATACAAATCAACCAAAACCCTAATATCACCTAGATACTCCATTGTCACCTCAAGTATCCGTGGGCATGATTATACGATATGCATCACAAAATCTCAAATTCATCCAACCAACATAAAAGTACTTCAAAGAGTGCCCCAAAGCTACTACCGGAGAGTCAAGAACGTGTGCCAACCCCTATGCATAGGTTCCCAAGTGTCAAGAAACCCACAAGTTGATCACCAAAACATACATCAAGTGGATCAATAGAATAACCCATTGTCACACGGTTATCCCATGCAAGACATACATCAAGTGTTCATAAAAGACTCAATCCGATAAGATAACTTCAAAGGGGAAACTCAATTCATCACAAGAGAGTAGAGGGGAAGAAACATCATAAGATCCAACTACAATAGCAAAGCTCGGGATACATCAAGATCGTGCGATAGAGGAATACGAGAGAGAACACGAGAGAGAGAGAGAGAGATCAAACACATAGCTACTGGTACATACCCTCAGCCCCGAGGGTGAACTACTCCCTCCTTGTCACGGATAGCGCCGGGATGATGAAGATGGCCTCCGGCGATGGGATCCCCCTCCGGCAGGGTGCCGGAACAGGGTCCCGATTGGTTTTTGGTGGCTACAGAGGCTTGCGGCGGCGAAACTCCTGATCTATCTTCTGTTCTGGAAGTTTTAGGATATGTAGGTATATATGGGTGCAGAGGGTGCGTCGGTGGACCTCCGGGTTGCTCACGAGGTAGGGGGGCGCGCCCTCCACCCTCGTGGACATCCCGGGGCTCCCCTGGCATGCACTCCAAGCCCATCAGGTTGGTTTCCTTCCAAAATTAACTTCTCCAGTTGATTTCGTTCCGTTTTGACTCTGTCTAATATTCCTTTTCCTTGAAACACTGAAATAGGCATAAAACAACAAATCTGGGTTGGGCCTCAGGTTAATAGGTTAGTCCTAAAAATAATATAAAAGTGGATAATAAAGCCCAATATTGCCTAAAACAGTAGATAAAGTAGCATGGAGCAATCAAAAATTATAGATACGTTGGAGACGTATCAATTGCCTCTTGGGCTGATAATGAATAGTACAGAGGAAGAACAACCTCGCGAGGAGAGGTTTTCTTGCACTTGGTGGTGTGCTTGGAGAGGAATCGATTCGATGCTCTCTACTATGGTGGCTAGCCCTATTTATAGAGGCCTTGGTCCTCTTCCCAAATGTTGAGCAGGAAGGGATCCAACAATGGCCATTTCGAAAGGGGACAACTAGTACAAGCTATCCAGACTAAAGGTGGTCTTCGACTGCCAAAGGTGCTGGTGGTGACGCCGTCTTGGGCTCCACGGTGACCTCCGTCCTGCCGCTCTGCTGGTCTTGGTCTCGTTGCACCGATATGGAAACCTTTGCCTGATGCCTCGGTACTCTGCGCCTACGCTTGCCCCCTTTGCACCAAAGAGGAAACAAGGACACTACGCAGGCTGGCTCCCACCTAGTGCCTGCCTGGCCTTGCTTGTCATGGCTTGCGTCACGAGCACCTCACGAGTTAACCCTTGCCTTGATCTCTCTGCCTCCTCGCGAGCCTGCCTGGTGAGGCTACCCCTAAGGAGTCCTTGCATTGTCCGCCCCGCGAGGCTTTGTCACACCCTAGCTAATTCATGCACTAGAGTGATTGCATCATGTTCATCATTCATCAGAAACTTGAAATGGGGATGACAGAACCCCCAGCACCCCCTGAAACCATATAGGGTTTACTAAAAATATTTTCAATGAACCTAAAATGCCTTCTAAAATGTTCATCACCTCTGCCTTGGTCCTAAACCACTACCAAAAATGATGCGCAAATTTCTAGGTCATCCTAAGGTCACTGGATTAAATCATTAGTTATTTGAGTTTGGGAATTTAAATAATATAAAATATTTCAAAAGCTCAAAAAATCCGAAACTAGAATGTTCCATGCTGGATATATTCCAAACAGTGGCCATGTGCAGTTTGGTGATTTTTGAAGATGCCTAAGTATTTTTAGAAATGCAACAAACCTACAAAAATAAAACAAAACTGAAATAAATGAAAAAAAAACCACTTACCTGGCCAAACCCACGCCCCGGCCCACCTGGCGGCCTAGCACTGTGCTGGCCCGTGCCAGCCAGCTACTTCGTCCCCGCCAGACAGGCAGGGAGATGACGCCGACGAGCGCGAGCTCGCCACGACGCCACCTGCTTGCCGCTTTGCCACTGGACGAGCTCCACACCGTGCCCCTGACCCCCTGGACACGTCCATTCGCCCCCATCACCTCTCCCTCGCCTTCCTCCACCATGGTCGATGCTGCCGCAGCCACGCCGCCGACGTAGTCGTAGCCACCGCCGTCTCTGCGCCGCCCGAACGTGTCCACGAGCTCCGCCACCGTCCTCTCCGTCGAGCAGGCCGAGCCCCGAGCGCTCGCGTGTCCCGAAGCCACCGCATCAACACCCGACTCCGCCACAGCCGGAGATCCCCTTCATTGTCACCATCGCCGCAGCCCGTCCCCGACCTCGCTGTCAGCTCCGTCGCAACCACTATGAGCATAGCTACCTCCCCATCCTCTGTGTTCTCCCTCTCGAGCCTCGTAGAGACTGCAGGAAGCTCACCCACACGCGCCGCCGCCGAGCTCGTCGCCGACGAGGCTCCGGCCATGCAACGGCCGCGCCACCTTGTTTGTTAGCCCTACCGCACCCCCAGGAGCTCACCGCACTACTACATGCACCTCGCCGTGCCTCCTAGCGACGAGTCCGAGCTCGTCCGAGCTCCGGCCGCCACCAAACTTGTCGCCAGCTTCGTTTCTGGCAACCCCGAGCCCAACCACCATCACCACTGGACGCGGCTCACTCCCCGCATCACGTAGATGTGCTCCGCCGTCGTTTTGGTCGATGGAGCACAAAACCCGCACCGCACCGCCGCGTTTGGCCTCGCCGGCGGCTAAACAACGGCGAGTTTGACCCCGCTGACCCCGTTTGACCACGGGTGGACCGAGTTTGACCCCCCTGAGTCAATGACAGGTGGGGCCCAGCCCGGCTAATTAACTAGGATTAGTACTAACTATAAATTATTTAGACTAATGACACTGACACGTGGGACCCACTGGTCGGGTTTGACCTGGACCATCCCCGTTGACCACTAACGTCACCCTGACGCAATGCTGACGCAGTAATTTAATTACTGTAATTATTCTTATACAGGAAATTCCAGAAAATATTACAAACTTCAAAAAATCATAGAAGTTAATCTATAGCTCCAAATGCAAAGTGTTATATATCAAAACTGATCAGAAAAATCCAATCTATCCATCTGCACTGGTTTCATGCATGTTTAAGCAAGCTAACCTGCTGTTTAGTGCAGAACAATATAAAGCACTATTAAGAGCCATTTATGAGTTTGGAACTTGAATCTTTGGTTCAAAATAGTTCAAACCCATCTGGTCTTAGTTGCATTAGCCCAACACACTCATTTTGCCATGTCTCATGCATGCATCATATTGTTGCACATTGTTTGGTAATGATTGTATATCGGTGATCTCTGTGGCAGGTTCTGCCCCCGAGGAGTATCGCGAATACCCTAATGAAGAGAAATACCAGTCCACGGACCCGCAAGGCAAGCAACCAACCATTTGATCATATCGATACAATTGCATGTTCTCGCCTCTACTCTCTTTTACTGCATTAAGACAACGCGTTTCAAACTATTGTGGGCTACGGTAGTTGAACCCATTTCCTCTGCATGACCTGTCATTGCCACAGTAACTAGACGAAACCCACTAGGATGTGTAGGAGTTGATTGAGCCATGTGTATGTGTTTTCCTACCTTGCTATGCCTGCTATGCTTAGAGTCGTGTCAGGTCTGGTTCATCCGGGTGATGGGCTAGAGTGAAATGATCATGGGGGTAATGAGAGTTATCTGTTGAACACGATTTGGTAAAGGTATCGATGAGAGGCCATGTAGGAGTACATGGTGTATTGTTTCATTGGAACCATCCTTAAGCACCGAGATCTGTATATGTAATTTAAGAATTAGATAGTACCATACAATGGGATCCTTAATTGACTCGCTCGACTTCCTATCCACCCTAGTCCTTTGTCCAGGAGTTGCAAGTAGTTTCTGGTGTTTGTAGCTTATTGGAGGCCGTGGGCAGTGCTGACGTGCGGGGTGGGCTGTGATGCGGTAGGTACGTGGCACGGTGTACCAGATGCCCATTTGGTATCTTGGGAACCCTGCACACATCGTTCGGGGCCGTATGTGGAAACCTTGGCCGGACTCCCTGCGGATGGAACCAAGATAGGCGATAAACCTGGACTAGAGACTTAGGTGTTTAGGTAGGTCATGGTCTACACCCACGTCGGCTTTCGCTTGAAGTCTGCCGAGCACATGTTGTGTGCAGACGTTAAGTGGTGGAAACATGTATGAAGAAGTACACCCCTGCAGGGTTAACATCATCTATTCGAATATCCGTGTCTACGGTGAAGGACTACTTGGTTGCCTATACAGTTCATAGACAAGTAAATGGATACTACTAAAAGCCTCAAGATAAGCGTGAGTGCCGAGGATGGCTCTTCCGTATGATGATGGAGGTGGATCCTTGGTAGTGTATTGAAGTGGTGAGTAGTGGACTCGAGTGCGCAAAACCATTTCAAGTTGCAGTCTCGTAAGATAGCTTAGCCAAGAGTTAAAGTTGGCTTGCTACGATAACCCCACCATCCCTTCTTGATAATGTGCATGTATGTAGGATCTGATGTAAGTCTTGCTGAGTACCTTTGTACTCATGTTGCTTAATTTACGTTTTACAGAAGATGCTGCAACCCCTTCTAATGGGTTCTTCATAGACATCGATGTCGACGAGTAGGCTGAAGCCCAGGTGGTGATCCAGAGCTCACGATGTACCGTGTAGTATAGTCAGGCTTTCCCAAGCCTATTTTATTTCCTAGTTGCCTGTACTCAGATAAGTTACTTCCGCTGTTGGCTTGTATGTTTGTATGACTTGAATGCTGGGTCGTGTGACCCGTACTTGTGTGTATGTTATGTATGGCTCTCTGAGCTTTAAATAAAGTATTTGAGTTGTAGAGTCATGTTATGATGCCTTGTTGTATTTGCACATATCAAGCATGTTGTGTGTATGATTGAAATGCTGCGTATGTGTGGGATCTGACTATCTAGTTGTTTATCCTTGGTAGCCTCTCTTATCGGGAAATGTCTCCTAGTGCTTCCACTGAGCCATGGTAGCTTATTACTGCTCCGAAACACTTTGGCTGGCCGGCATGTGTCCTTCTTCATTCCTGTGTTTGTCCCTTCGGGCAAATGTCACGTGATGAATATCGGAGTCCTGTTAGCCCGCTACAACCCGGTATACCGGAGTCCTGCTAGCCCAGTGCTACAGCCCAGATTCACTCGCTGATGACCGACACATTCCTTGTTGGGTCATGTATGCCTGTCCCTGTAAGTTAGTGCCACTTTGGGTTCACGACTAGCTATGTCAGCCTGGGCTCCTTATCATATGGATGCTAGTGACACTATCATATACGTGTGCCAGAAGGCGCAAATGGTCCCGGGCAAGGTAAGGCGACACCCGTGGGACTACTATGCTTGAGGCCGCAAAGTGATATGAGGTGTTACATGGTATATCGATGTGGCATTGAGTCGGGGTCCTGACAGCGTTGGCATCAGAGCGAACTGCCTGTAGGTTCTCCAAGCCAAACTAGTCAATGTTGAGTCTAGAAATGCTTTAGTTATATGTAGGGGAATTGATTGTGGGATGGAATGTAAGGCTCTTTTTACTCCTTTACCTCATGGCCTTTTCATCTGAGTCAGTCTATTCTTCCATTGGGGGTTAAGGATTAGGATCTCTTCTCTATATCAGGTTCACGTGTTACTAATCAGTAGTACCTTATAGGTTTGATGGATACAAGCCTAGTTCAGTTCTACTACCTCATTATGTTAATAAGATGGACCCAGAACCTTGATATGATGTTGTTGAGTGTCTATGCTATCCTTTGCAAAGTGTCTCAAAATCTTTTTTGAGCATTTATAGCTGTTATGCTGTCCAATTTCTGCTAGAAATTCTAATGCCTTTGTGTTACATCATGTTTCAGATGGCCTCCTGCACCTAGAATCAAGTTGTTTGTCTGACTCGGTGCCTCGACGTACCTGGCCATACTGCTATGTTGGTCCACGTAATGATCGAGGCTGGGTACCGTTGGTATCCCGAGTACACCGCTGAGGAGCAGTATAGAGACTTCAATCAAAGCCAATACCTCTGCACCGTCAGGATATTCCCTTCCTATCCTGGATCCACTGAACCCCTCCATTGCTCTTATGGACTTGGGGTTACCATCGAGATGTCTGTTCAGGACGCTGCTTACTCGATGATGACTATTATGCGGGCTAGAACTTCCTTGCTTCGGAACACTGACCTACGCTATATGCCAGCGTCCCTCCCTGGGGCAGAAGGTTACTTCACAGCTATTTACACCGACTCTTCTCATGAGGATTCGCTGCTCCGCAGTACTGCACAGCTGCTTGAGGATAAGGACCGTGAAAATCGTGCCTTGCGATTTGAGCTTTTCAACTCCCGGTCTGATCACTGGGCCACTTTGACCTGGTTTGCACCTGCTGTGCAGGCAGGGTATATGGATATGCGGGATCTGTACCCCGTGCGGTCTACTCTGCCGGAACGTATGGATTGGCGTGATGTAGGGGGCATCACTCCTCCCCGTGGACCTCTTCTTCCGCCGGTTGTTGGACCCAGGCCACATCCGAGTCCTTATGGACCGCAGGCTCAACAGGATTGACTGTTTCTAGATGATCACGTCTAGCTCCCAGGACATGGGGGTAATCTCTATGAAGATTACTACGGAAATGTCTGAGCTGATGGTAGCACCATTAGTATTGTAACAGTTATATCTTCCATCGTCCTGCGTGACTTGTGGGATATGGCTTAGTGTGTACCACTTTCTGGAGGTGTAGAAAAATAATGTATAGGAGCTTGGGATGCCTCCGATGAGATGTAATCTTCCTTTCATCATAGTTGTATTCCGTTTGGTCTTGTACTAAACCTTGTATGGTGTGTATGGAATAAATGTAGCAGTTTATGTATTTACCATGTCATACGGATGATCATCTTGCATTCCGAGTTATCCCTTACATTCTGCATTTCTTTGTCGGAATCTTATCATTCTGGACTAAACCATTGTCTTGTTTTCCTACGATGGTCAACACCAGCAACAACCCTGCTCCCCTGGAGCAGGCCGAAGGCAGTGGAGCTAGGGATACGAACCTGCCTCATCCTCCTTCTCTAGCTGAGGTCATGATGGAGGCTGAGAGGAACAAGCGGGAGACCAACCTTTTGTTGGAACGCTTCGAACAGAACACAGCTCTGCACCAGAGGAATAACTTGGTGTCGCTCAGTGACTTCATCAAGTTACATCCACCCACCTTCCATCACTCCGTCAAGCCCCTCGACGCCGATGATTGGCTTTGTAGCATTACCCACAAGCTACGTTCTGCACTCGTAGCTGAGGCTGATAAGGTCACTTTTGGTGCCTATCATCTTGAAGGCCCTGCTAGTCTCTGGTGGGAGAATTATGAAGCCATGCGCCCAACTGGCCATGTCACTACTTGGACAGAATTCAGTGAGGCTTTACATGAACATCACATTCCGGAGGGTCTTATGGACCGTAAGCGCGAGGAGTACTGCAGTTTCACCCAAGGCATACTCTCTGTGGATGCATACAGCAGGGAGTTCGGTAACCTAGCACACTATGCAACTGAGGAAGTTTCCACCGATGCCAAGAAGCAGGCAAGGTTCCGCAAGGGACTTAGCCCCGAGCTTCGCCGTGATCTCCGTCTGCACGAGTGCACTTCCTTCCAGAAGCTTGTGAACAAGGTCATCAGTGCTGAGACATGTCAGACTATTTTTGAAGCAACACGCAATCATGGCCGTGACACTGGTTCCTCATCCAGTTCTGGTCCTCAGAAGCGTCGGGTGTGGGTGCCTAACACCGCCCTGCCACCCAGGTTCACACGAAGGCCATCCTATCAGGCGCCTCGCCCAACTCAGCAGTATGCACCAGCCAAGCCCTATGGTGGACCAACCAACAATGCTCCTCCACGCACCAGTTCTGTGACGTGTTTCAAGTGTGGAGAATTGGGCCACTACATGCGAGAGTGTCCCCAGACCAACCCCAACCAGTCTGGAAAGGCTGTTGGCCGTGGCAAGCCAACAGGGATGGTGTACTACGCCAAGCCGGCCACCACTGCACGTGGCCATGTGAAATGTGTCTCAGCTGAGGAGGCTTAGGAGGATCCTAACATTGTTCTCGGTACGCTCCTTGTTAATTGCCAGCCAACATCTGTTCTTTTTGATACTGGAGCATCTTATTCATTTATATCCAAGAGCTATGCTCGTTTGCATAACACCACATTTTATGATATGCCCACCTCCATGGTAATTCAAACCCCGGGATCCAAATGGCAAACTTCTAGAGTAAGCCATGGAAATGAAATTCAAGTTGACAGACTTGTTTTCCTTGCATCATTGATAGCTCTCAAATCTTTGGATATTAATATCATCTTGGGTATGGACTGGATGTCAGCCCATCATGCCAAGATTGATTGCTTCTCTAGGACTGTTCAGCTTACCCATCCATCGGGCGAGATAGTCAATGTCTTGACCCGAGTAGCTAAGCGACAACTATATTATCTTAACGCCAGTCCTTTGGCAGACCTCCAAGACGTTTCGGTAGTCCGTTACTTTCCGGATGTCTTTCCAGAAGAATTGCCAGGTGATCCACCTGACCGAGATGTCGAGTTCGTGATAGATCTTATTCCAGGAGCTGTCCCAATTTCTAGAAGACCATATAAGATGGCACCACTAGAACTAGCCGAGCTTAAGAAACAACTCGATGAGTGCTTGAAAAAGGGTTTCATCCGTCCTAGTTCGTCTCCATGGGCTTGTCCCGTCCTCTTCGTCAAGAGGAAGGATGGTACGGATCGGATGGTTGTAGATTATCGACCCGTTAACTTGGTCACAATAAAGAACAAGTGTCCGCTCCCCAGGATCAACGACCTGTATGATCAGCTCGCTGGATCCTCAGTCTTCTCCAAGATGGATTTGAGGTTGGGCTACCATCAAATCAAAATCAGCAACGGGGACATTCCCAAAACGACCTTTGTTACTCGTTATGGCCAATACGAGTACACCGTCATGTCCTTCGATTTAACCAATGCCCCAGCCACTTTCTCTCGGTTATTGAACTGAATCTTCATGGAGTATTTGGATAAATTCGTCATGGTTTACCTCGATGATATACTCATCTACTCGAAGAATGAGGAAGAACATGCCGAGCATCTAAGGCTTGTATTGATGAAACTTCGAGAGCATCACCTTTATGCCAAGTTTTCTAAATGTGAATTTTGGTTACCAGAAGTGACCTATCTAGGCCATGTAATCTCTGGTAAGGGTATTGCTGTCAATCCCGGGCGAGTTCAAACCATTCTTAATTGGACTCCACCTGAATCGGTCAAGCAAGTTCAGAGTTTCCTTGGCTTAGCGAGCTATTGTCGCCGCTTTGTCGAGAACTTCTCCAAAGTTGCTAAACCTCTAGCTAAACTCCTCAAGAAAAATAAAAAGTTCGAGTAGACCCCACAATGCGAGCACAGTTTTCATGAACTGAAAAGACACCTGACATCTGCTCCCATACTGGTACCACCAGACTTCTCTCAGGACTTTGTTATCTATTGCGACGCCTCGCAACAAGGACTAGGTTGCATTCTCATGCAAGATCGACATGTAATTGCTTATGCTTCACGGCAATTTCACCCACATGAGGAAAATTATCCTACTCATGATCTAGAGCTTGCAACTGTAGTCCATGCACTCAAAACCTGGCAACATTACCTCCTCGGTAATCATTGTGAAATCTTCACCGATCACCAAAGTCTGAAGTATATATTCACCCAACCGGATTTGAATCTCAGGCAAAGATGTTGGGTCGAGTTGATCACAGATTTTGACTTAGGGATAACTTACACCCCAGGAAAAGGCAATGTCATGGCTGATGCACTAAGTCGTAAATCTTATTGTAACAATCTGATGTTACAAAAAAGTCAACCACTTATCCATGAGGAATTTCAGAAGCTTAACCTTCACATTGTTCCTCAAGGATTCCTTTCCACCTTGGTGGCGAAACCTACCCTTACGGATCATATCATAACCGCTCAGCAGTATGACAAGGGGATATCTTGGATCAAGGAGAACATGGATAGCGGAGTTGCTACATGTTTCTCCATGAATGATCAAGGTGTCGTGTAATTCGGAAACCAGTTAGTGGTTCCCAAGAAGCGGCAACTATGATAGTCGATCCTTAAGGAGGCTCATGTATCTCCTCTCACCATTCATCCCGGAAGTACCAAGATGTATCAGGACCTACGCCAGAGGTTCTGGTGGAGTAGCATGAAGAGAGACATTGCTCAATTTGTTGCTGATTGCAACGTCTGTCGTCACGCTAAAGCAGAGCATCAACGTCTTGCTGGCACCATTCAACCTTTAGCTATTCCTGAATGGAAATGGGATAAAATTGGTATGGACTTCATCACCGGATTTCCAGGACCAAGAGAGGGAATAATGCTATCTCCATCGTTATCGATCGTCTTGCCAAAGTGGCCCATTTCTTGCCTGTTCGCGAGAGTATAACCGCTACTCAGCTAGCAGACTTGTATATCTCCCAAATATTGTCTCTCCACGGTGTTCCTTTGGAAATTAACTCAGATCGAGGAAGTCTCTTCACCTCTCGATTTTGGGAAAGTTTCCAAAATGCTATGGGAACCCGCCTTTCCTTTAGCACCGCCTTTCACCCTCAATCAAGTGGTCAAGTAGAACGCGTCAACCAGATTCTAGAAGACATGCTTCGAGCTTCTGTTATCTCATTCGGAGTGGATTGGGAGAAATGCCTTCCATTTGCCGAATTTACTTATAACAACAGCTATCAATCTAGCTTGGGTAAAGCCCCTTTTGAAGTTCTCCATGGACGAAGGTGTCGGACGCCTCTTAACTGGTCAGAAACCGGGGAAAGACAATTCTTTGGCCCGGATATGATCCAGGAAGCAGAAGAGCAAGTTCGCATCGTTCATGAAAAGTTGAAAACAGCCCAATCTCGTCAAAAGAGCCAATATGACCGAAAACATAAGGCTATGACTTTTGAGGTTGACGAGAAGGCTTACCTTCGGGTTACTCCTTTGAAGGGAACCCATCGCTTCGGTATCAAAGGAAAATTGGCTCCTCGCTACATTGGACCCTTTCGCATTCTTGCCAAACGAGGAGAAGTTGCCTACCAATTGGAACTACCTTCGCATCTCTCCAGAGTCCACGATGTCTTCCACATTTCTCAACTCAGTCATTGCTTCTCGGATCCTATCTGTGGAGTGGACCACGAAACGCTTGATCTTCAAGACAATCTCACGTATCGAGAGTACCCCGTTCGTATCCTCGATCAAGCCGAGCATACCACTCGACGTCATAATATCAAGTTTCTGAAGGTTCAATGGTCGCACCATTCTGAGAAAGAAGCAACCTGGGAAAGGGAGGATCGTCTTCGACTCGAGTATCCCGCCTTCTTCCCGGAGGATCCTAAATCTAGGGACGAGATTTTTTTGAGTGGGAGTGAGTTGTCACACCCTAGCTAATTCATGCACTAGAGTTCTTGCATCATGTTTATCATTCAATCAGAAACTTGAAATGGGGATGACAGAAGCCCCAGCACCCCCTGAAACCAACTAGGGTTTACTAAAAATATTTTCAATGAACCTAAAATGTCCTTCTAAAATGTTCATCACCTCTGCCTTGGTCCTAAACCACTTCCAAAAGTGATGCTCAAATTTCTAGGTCATCCTAAGGTCACTGGATTAAATCATTAGTTATTTGAGTTTGGGCATTTAAATAATATAAAATATTTCAAATGCTCAAATAATCCCAAACTAAAATGTTCCATGCTGGATATATTCCAAACAGTGGCCATGTGCAGTTTGGTGATTTTTGAAGATGCCTAAGTATTTTTAGAAATGCAACAAACTTACATAAATAAAAAAACCGAAATAAATGAAAAAAAATCACTTACCTGGCCAAACCCACGCCCCGGCCTACCTGGTGGCCCACCACTGTGCTTGCCCGTGCCAGCTAGCTGCTTCGTCCCCGCCAGGCAGGCAGGGAGGTGACACCGACGAGCGCGATCTTGCCACGACGCCCCCTACTTGCCGCTTCGCCACTGGACGAGCTGCACGACCTCCACATCGCGCCCCCGACCTCCTAGACACGTCCATTCGCCCCCATCGCCTCTCCCTCGCCTTCCTCCGCCATGGCCCACGCTGCCGCAGCCACGCCGCCGACGTAGTCGTAGCCACCGTCGTCTCTGCACCGCCCGACCGTGTCCACGAGCTCCACCACCGTTCTCTCCGTCGTGCAGGCCGAGCCCCGAGCGCTCGCGTGTCCCGAAGCCACCGCATCAACCTCGCCCGACTCCGCCACAGCCGGAGATCCCCTTCGTCGTCACCGTCGCCGCAGCCCGTCCCCGACCTCGCCGTCAGCTCCGTTGCAACCACTATGAGCATAGCTACCTCCCCATCCTCTGTGTTCTTCCTCTCGAGCCCCGTAGAGACTGCAGGAAGCTCACCCACACGCGCCACCGCCGAGCTCGTCGCCGACGAGGCTCCGGCCATGCAATGGCCGCGCCACCTTGTCCGTAGCCCTACCGCACCCCCAGGAGCTAACCGCATTACTCCACGCGCCTCGCCGTGCCTCCTACTGACGAGTCCGAGCTCGTCCGAGCTTCGGACGCCACCAAACTCATCGCCGATGTCGTTTCCGGCGACCCCGAGCCCAACCACCACCACCACTCGACGCGGCTCACTCCCGGCATCACGTAGATGTGCTCCGCCATTGTTTTGGTCGCCGGAGCACAAAACCCGCACCGCACCGCCGCGTTTGGCATCGCCGGAGGCTAAACGCCGGTGAGTTTGACCCCGCTGACCCCGTTTGACCACGGGTGGGCCCAGTTTGACCCTCCTAGTTCAATGACAGGTGGGGCCCAGCCCTGCTAATTAAATAGGATTAGTACTAACTAAAAATTAGTTAGACTAATGACACTGACACGTGGGACCCACTGGTCTGGTTTGACCTGGACCATCCCTGTTGACCATTGACGTCACCCTGACACAGTAATTTAATTACTGTAATTATTCTTATACAGGAAATTCCAGAAAATATTACAAACTTCAAAAAATCATAGAAGTTAATCTATAGCTCCAAATGCAATGTGTTATATATGAAAAATGATCAGAAAAATATAATCTATCCATCTGCACTGGTTTCATGTATGTTTAAGATAGCTAACCTGATGTTTAGTGCAGAACAAGATAAAGCACTATTAAGGGCCATTTATGAGTTTGGAACTTGAATCTTTGGTTCAAAATGGTTCAAACCCATCTGGTCTTAGTTGCATTAGCCCAACACACTCATTTTGCCATGTCTCATGAATGCATCATATTGTTGCACATTGTTTGGTAATGATTGTATATCGGTGCTCTCTACGGCAGGTTCTGCCCCTGAGGAGTATCGTGAATACCCTAACGAAGAGCAATATAAGTCCATGGACCCGCAAGGCAAGCAACTAACCATTTGATCATTTCGGTACAATCCCATGTTCTTGCCTCTACTCTCTTTTACTGCATTAAGACAACGCATTTCAAACTGCTGTGTGCTACGGTAGTTGAACCCATTTCCTCTGCCTGACCTGTCATTGCCACAGTAACTAGATGAAACCCACTAGCATGTGTAGGAGTTGAAGAGTCGTGTCAGGTCAGGTTCATCTGGGTGATGGGCCAGAGTGAAATGATCATGGCGGTAATGAGAGTGATCTGTTGAACACGATTTGGTAAAGGTATCGATGAGAGGCCATGGTGGAGTACATGGTGGATTGTTTCATTGGAACCGTCCTTAAGCACCGAGATCTGTATATGTGATTTAAGAATCAGCTACTACCATACATTGGGATCCTTAATTGACTCGCTCGACTTCTTATCCACCCTAGTCCTCTGTCTAGGAGTTGCAAGTAGTTTCTTGTGTTTGTAGCTTACTGGAGGCCGTGGGCAGCGCTGACCGCGGGGTGTGCTGTGATGTGGCAGGTATGTGGCACGGCATACCGGATGCCCGTTTAGTATCTCGGGAACCCTGCACACATCGTTTGGGGCCGTATGTGGAAACCTCGGCCGGACTCCCTGCAGATGGAACCTGGATAGGCGATAAACCTGGACTAGAGACTTAGGTGTTTAGGTAGGTCGTGGTCTACACCCACGTCGCCTTTTGCTTGAAGTTTGCCGAGCACATGTCGTGTGCATACGCTAAGTGGTGGAAACATGTATGAAGAAGTACACCCCTGTAGGGTTAACATCATCTATTCGAATAGCCGCGTCCGCGGTAAAGGACTGCTTGGTTGCCTATACAGTTCATAGACAAGTAAATGGATACTATTAAATGCCTCAAGATAAGCCTGAGTGCCGAGGATGGCTCTTCCGTAGGATGACGGAAATGGATCCTCGGTAGTGTATTGAAGTGGTGAGTAGTGGACTCAAGTATGCAAAACCATTTCAAGTTGTTGTCTCGTAAGATAGCTTAGCCAAGAGTCAAAGCTGGCTTGCTGTGATAGCCCCACCATCCCTTCTTGATAATGTGCATGTATGTAGGATCTCATGTAAGTCTTGCTGAGTACCTTTGTACTTATGTTGCTTAATTTACGTTTTATAGAAGACGCTGCAATCCCTTCTGATGGGTTCTTCATAGACGTCGATGTCGACGAGTAGGCTGAAGCCCAGGTGGTGATCCTGAGCTCACGATGGACCGTGTAGTATAGTCAGGCTTTCCCAAGCCTCTTTTATTTCCTAGTTGTCTGTACTCAGACAAGTTACTTCCACTTTTGGCTTGTATGTTTGTATGACTTGAATGCTGGGTCGTGTGATCCGTACTTGTGTGTATGTTATGTATGACTCTCTAAGCTTTAAATAAAGTACTTGAGTTGTAGAGTCATGTTGTGATGCCTTGTTGTATTTGCACATATCGAGCATATTGTGTGTATGATTGAAATGCTTGGTATGTTTGGGATCTGACTATCTAGTTGTTTATCCTTGGTAGCCTCTCTTACCGGGAATGTCTCCTAGTGCTTCCACTGAGCCATGGTAGCTTGCTACTGCTCCGGAACACTTAGGCTGGCCGGCATGTGTCCTTCTTCATTCATGTGTTTGTCCCTTCGGGGAAATGTCACGCGATGAATACCGGAGTCCTGTTAGCCCGCTACAGCCCAGTTTACCAGAGTCCTGCTAGCCCAGTGCTACAGCCCAGATTCACTCGCTGATGATCAACACGTTTGTTGCTGGGTCATGTATGCATGTCCCTGTAATTTAGTGCCACTTTGGGTTCACGACTAGCCATGTTAGCCCGGGCTCCTTATCATATGGATGCTAGAGACACTATCATATACGTGTGCCAAAAGGCGCAAACAGTCCCGGGCAAGGTAAGGCAGCACCCGTGGGAATACCGTGCGTGAGGCCGCAAAGTGATATGAGGTGTTACATGCTAGATCGATGTGGCATTGAGTCGGGGTCCTGACAGGCTTGGCCCCTCGCGAGGGTCTTGAGTGTTTGGTTGACGGAGATGGACCGTATTGGGCCACTGGCTGAGCCACGCAGCAGGCCGTAGGCAGGCAAGTCTGGGGACCCCCATTCCCAGAACGCCGACAGAAGCGTTTAGCAACGCGGTTGATGTACTCGAACTTCTTCTCATTACGACCGATCAAGTACCGAACGTACGGCACCTTGATAACCCACAAGTATAGGGGATCGCAATAGTTTTCGAGGGTAGAGTATTCAACCCAAATTTATAGATTCGACACAAGGGGAGCCAAAGAATATTTGAAGGTATTAGCAGCTGAGTTGTCAATTCAACCACACCTGGTGATTAATTACCTGCAGCAAAGTGATTAGCAGCACTGTAGTATGATAGTTTTGATGATAGCAACAACAGTAACGGTAACAGTAACAATGATAGGAGTGATATTATAGCAGTAATGATAGCAGTAGTAACTTAGCAAGAACAATATATGATAAATTTGTAGGCACTGGATCAGTGACTCGCTGGATGATATTCATCATGAGACAGATATAACCTAGGGTGGTACACCACTAGCTCCAGTTCATAAATATAAAAATGTAGGCATGTATTCCGTAAATAGTCACACGTTCTTATGGAAAGAACTTGCATGACATCTTTTGTCCTACCCTCCCGTGGTAGCAGGGTCCTATTGGAAACTAAGGGATATTAAGGCCTCCTTTTAATAGAGAACAGGAACAAAGCATTTGCGCATGGTGAATACATTAACTCCTTAAACTACGGTCATCACCAGGAGTGGTCCCACCTATTGTCACTCCGGGGTTGCCGCATCATAACGTGTAGTAGGTGACTATAACTTGCAAGATCGGATCTAGAACATGGATATAATGGTGATAACATGAACGGTTCAGATCTGAAATCATGGCACCCGGGCCAAAAGTGACAAGCATTAAGCATGGCAAAGTCATAGCAACATCAATCTCAGAACATAGTGGATACTAGGGATCAAGACCTAACAATGCTAACTCGATTACATGATGAATCTCATCCAACTCCTCACCGACCAGCGAGCCTACGAAGGAGTTACTCACTCCCGATGGGGAGCATCATGGAATTGGCGATGGAGATGTGTTGGTGATGATGAAGATCAAAGATCCCCCTCTCAGGAGCCCCATATGGACTCCATATATGCCCTCCCGACGAAGAATAGGGCTTGGCGGCGGCTCCTTCAAGTGAAATGCGATAATTATTTCTCCCTGATTTTTTCTGGAAATAAGGGATTTTATAGCATCAGTTTGAGGGTCAATGGGGCCACCGGGTGGGCAGCACCCACCTGGGCATGCCTAGGGGGGCTGGCGCGCCTTCGTGGGTTGTGCCCAACCAGGTGCCCCCCTCAGGTCCATCCTACCTCCAGAAATTCTCTTATTTGATATAAAAAATCCTCGCAAAGTTTCGTTCCATTCTGAGAACTTTTATTTCTGCACAAGAATAACACCATGGTAGTTCTGCTAAAAACAGTGTCAGTCCAGGGTTCATGCAAATTAGAGTCCAAAACAAGAGGAAAAGCGTTAGGAAAAGTAGATACGTTGGAGACGTATCACACCTCCGAGTTCTGCACATGTTCAGCTCGATGATGTCCCTCGAACTCTTGATCCAGCAGAGTGTCGAGGAAGTAGATGAGTTCCGTTAGCACGACGGCATGGTGACGGTGATAGTGAAGTTCTCCGCGCAGGGCTTCGCCTAAGCACTACGAGGATATGACCAGAGGCGTAAACTATGGAGGGAGCGCCGCACATGGCTAACAAAGTTTTTTGTGTGTTCTAGGTGCCCTCCCCATGTATATATAGGTGGGAGAGGGAGGGGAGCAGCAGTGGGTGCCCCAAGTAGGAGGAATCCTACTTGGGCTCCTCCCCCAATTCAGCCTCCCCCTTCCTTATTCACCGGAGGGGAAAGGATGGAGGAGGCAGGAGGGAAGGAAGGGGAGGCCGAATCCCTCCCCTTCCTTTCTCTCTTCCCCTCTTTCCTTCCCCTTCAGGTGCGGCCCATATGGGGTCGCAGCAGCCCCTGCTGACTGATGCGTTTCCCCTCTTGGCCCATTAAGCCCATATCTTTGCCTGGGGGTTCCCGGAACCCCTTCCGGTGACCTGATATGTACCCGGTACCCTCCGGAACACTTCCGGTGTTCGAATACCATCGTCCTATATATCAATCTTTACCTCTCGGGCATTTCGAGACTCCTCGTCATGTTTGTGATCTCATGCAGGACATCGAACAAAATTCGCTCACCAAATCACATAACTCATATAATACAAAATCGTCATCGAACGTTAAGCATGCGGACCTTACGGGTTCGAGAACTATGTAGACATGATCGAGACACCTCTCCGATCAATAACCGATAGCGGAACCTGGATGCTCATATTGGCTCCTACATACTATACAAAGATCTTTATCGGTCGAACCGTATGACAACATATGTTATTCCCTTTGTCCATCGGTATGCTAGTTGCTAGAGATTCGATCGTCGGTATCTTCATACCTAGTTCAATCTTGTTACCGGCAAGACTATTTACTCGTTCCGTAATACATCATCCCAGAACTAATTCATTAGTCACTTTGCTTGCAAGGCTTCTTATAGTGTGTATTACCGAGAGGGCCCAGAGATACCTCTCCGATACTCGGAGTGACAAATCCTAATCTTGATTTATGCCAACCAAACAAACACCTTCAGAGATACCTGTAGAGCATATTTATAATCACCCAGTTACGTTGTCACATTTGATAGCACACAAGGTATTCCTCCGGTATCCGGGAGTTGCATAATCTCATAGTCAAAGGAATATGTATATGACTGTCGGATTTCGGGATCCGGCAACCTGCGAGAGGTTCGAACACTGGGGTGCGTGCGGAGATCTCAACCTGCCTTGCCTGCCTACTCGCGATCCTCCCTAGCCTAGTGCGAAGAGACCATAGAGACACAAAGACACAGAGATTTATACTAGTTTGGGCCACCATTGTGGTGTAATACCTTACTCTAGTGTGGTGTGGTGGATTGCCTCGAGGGGCTACGGATGTACTGGTTACAAAGGATGAACAAGCCTCAGGAGCTGAGGTGTTCTTGAGATGGTGTGGTGCTCTACTTGTTCTGGTTTCCGGTGCCTTTCTAGGGTGGTGGCTAAGTCCTATACATAGTGCCTTGGTCCTCCTCCCAAATATGAGCGTGAAGGGATTCCACAACGGCGGGATTTGAAAGGGGACAAGTAGTACAGTCTATCCTGACAAAAGTTGTCTTCGCATGCGAAACGCCTCTGGTTGTGACACTACGGTGGTCTCGGTGATGACCTCCGTCTTGCCGTCCTGGTGGTCTTGGTCTTGTTGCACCAGAATGGAAACCTTTGGCTGATTCCTCGGGACTCCGCGCTTGTGGCTTGCCCCCTTGCAGCAAAGTGGAAACATGTGCTCTGCACCCGCCTGGCGCCCACCTGGCCTTGGTCGTTGTTAGGGATATAACTACTGAGGGTAAACCGGCCAGGAGGGCCCGGTTCACCCTCAACTATATTGAAGCCCATGAAGACCCATAAGATGGCATTTTACTAATGAAACTTAGAGGCCTGGAGCCCAAAGGCGGCTTAGGGCCCATAGCGGTAATCCGCCATATTTATGTAACTTGTAGTGTAAGTTAGGAAAGGAGAGACAGAGCCAGACACTTGTATGAGTTGGTCTTGGGACTCTGTAGACCGGTCGGGCGTCAACCTATGTATATAAAGGGACGACCCGGCGGTGGTTCAGGGACAAGAAAACAACAACTCGAGACCCAGGCAAAGCATATTTGCTCCCTGGTCATCGAAACCCAATCAATCCCATCACAACTAGACGTTGTCTTTTACCTTCATCGAAGGGGCCGAACTAGTATAAAACTCCCGTGTCCCTTGTCCGGTTTAACCCCTTCAAGCTAACCCGTCGCGATGGCTCTACGACTGAGTCCTTTCATGAGGACATATGACGTGTTAATTCCACAACAATTGGCGCCCACCGTGGGGCTATTGCACAATGGTTTCGAGTTCTTGAAGGGAAGCTCTGAAAGACTCAAGGGGTACGTGTTTGGCCGGATGACCAAGAGTCGTCGTGGCAAGCTCTACATCAACGAGGAAGGATGGGGCCCCGAGGCCGGCTCAATCGAGTACGGATACCGGGTCCCCTTTGGCGGAAGTCATGTCTTCATTGGCAAGATCGGCGAACCGGGCCCTGAGCCGGACATCTGCACCGACCTCGTCCAGACGGCTCAGCGTGCGAGTCCTGCCCGGGTTAAGCCCACCATGAAGTGTGCGTTCGTAGGATGTGTCCATGGGATCGGATCTGAACCAGTGTCTGAAGGCGAGACGGCTGTTTATTCCGGCAGCGAGTCATCCACTAGCGAAACCAAGTCACTATACCAAATTCATGATGGTGTGATCGAAGGATATTCCGATGGCAACAGTATTCTAGACCTCCTTGAACCGCCAAGTCGGGTTGCTGTTTACATGGACGGAACACATCCCACTTTGCAGTCTTCATCTACAGTGGCAATGAATACCGGATCAGCGACCGCGGCAGGGGCCCCGGCGCGCCGGCCGGCTCAAGTCCTCTCCGGTTTGATGGATGCCTGGGCGACCTTGTTAACCATGGCAGTTACCCCGGAGATGCAGGATCAGCACAATGCGGACATTGCGAAGCTGAAGGACCAGATAACGCAGGCTAAGGAGGACCTGGCAACTTAGGATGCTAGGATGGCTGAAGAACGGGCCGCTTTAGATGCCCAGTCACAGCAGATATAGGCGTATAATTACTGGCTCATGTTAGATCAGAATGCATCAAACGACATAATGCGAAGGAAGTACCGATCGTGTATGCAGCCGGTCTTCGAAAGATTGAATCTCTTTAATACACCGGGGGCAGGGCCGAGCAATCCGGCAGCTGCAAACCGGACCGACGCGCCTAGGGCAGCGCCGGATCAACCACGGATGATGGAACCACCTCGGCGAATGGATAACCCGCCGCAATACGTGTCCACACCACTGGGTCACTTCTCGAGCCCTTTGGATAACATGATTGCCGCAGCATCTTGCGTGGCAGCCATTCCAATGGAGGGCGATTCACTGGCGGCGATTGAGACGCGGCGGGCCAGGGATCTTCTTCAAACCACCGTGGTGCAGTAGCAGGCCGATTCCTATAGCCGACATAGAATTCATTCAACCCCTCGTCCAAGCAAAAGCTATAGCAGGCACATGGATGAACCGGAAGTGTCTAGTAGTGCGCGGCGCCGTAATGTCCTCAAGGACCCAATTGGATGCGCGGTGAGGTAAATGCTCAAGACGTGGTGGACAATGGTAGAGCACGAAGGGAGACCGCTTTGGTAGCACAATATGCGAGTCGTTATCAACCTGGCCCGGTTCAGCTAGCAGCGTCAGTAGATCGAGGTACCGGGCTTGCCTTCAGTTCCTGGGGAGTGCCGTGTCTCATTCCGGCTCTGTGTAATGTGCGACTGCCCAAGGATTTCATGGGTCCACGCAAAGTGCCTAATTATACCGCCGATCAGCCACCTAAGGCGTGGGTCGAGAGTTATGAGATGGCGATGGAGACGCTGGATGTGGATGAAGCGGCTTGTGCAAAGTATTTCATGATGATGTTGGAAGGGACCGCCCGTACTTGGTTGAAAAACCTACCAGCCACTCCATCGAGTCATGGGATCAGTTGAAGGCCCGGTTTATAGCCAATTTCAAAGACACATGCAAACAATGTATGTCCATTGTGGATCTGGATGCCTGTGTTCAAGGGGAGAATGAGTCAACAACTCATTGGGTGCGCTGGGTTTCGGAAGTTCTGCATTCGTCAGACCGGATTAATGCTGGTCAAGAAATCATAACGCTGGAGCGTAATTGCCGGTTTAAGTCACTAAAAATGAAGTTGGGACGGCTCGAGCGCCACTACAATGACATGGGAACCCTTATGGTAGCCTTGGTCAAATATGCCAATTCTGATAATACCAAGGATCCCGATTCTGATGAGGAGAAACCGGAGAAGGGAAAGAAGAACGGCGGTGCAAATGGACAACATCAAAACCAAGGAGGCCATGGGAATAATGGTAAGCACAAGGCAGATAGTTCAAATCTCGTGGCTAACACCAATATGCAGCATCGTAAAGGTAAACCGCCCCAGCACGGTGGAGGGATGAATCTGGAGCGTTTGTTCAAACAGTCCTGCCCAAAGCATGGGACCAAGGAGGCCCCTGCCACACATCTTTGGAAAGATTATTATATTATGAAGGAGTTCAAAAATTCTGATCTCTTCCAGTATGATCAGGGTCCGTTGGGCGGTTCAGGTCAAGGTTTTCATGGTGGCGGTGGTTCAAACTCTGGATTTCAGAATAATCAGGGCAATCAGAATAACCAAGGTGGTTATGGTCAACAGAATAATCAAGGAAATCAGTAGCAGTCAGGTTATCAAAGTCACCCCAAGCAGTTGAATGGTGGGCACTATCATGTGTTCACTACTAGCTTGTGCAATCGCGATCAGAAGCTTCACAAAAGGGCAGTTAATGATGTTGAACTGGCAGTGCCACGTTATTTGCGGTGGTCCGAGCAGCCCATTGTGTGGAGCTGAGAGGATCATTCGTCCCGGGTTGACAATCCGGGTCATCTGGCTTTGGTGGTAGCATCTTAGGTGGGAGGTTACAAGTTTACCAAAGTTTTGATGGATGGAGGGAGCAGTATCAACATCCTATACTATGAGTCTTTTCTTCGCATGGGGTTGACAGACAAGAGTCTTAAACCGTCCAACACTGTTTTTCATGGTGTAGTACCAGGTAAATTGGCATATCCTGTTGGCAAGATTGCTTTGGAGGTTGTGTTTGGAGATGAGCATGATTACAGGTCTGAAAAATTGACCTTTGAAGTGGTGAAGATCCAGAGCACGTATCACGCACTGTTTGGACGGCCCACTTACGCAAAATTCATGGCGAGACCCTGCTATATCTATTTACAGCAAAAAATGATGGGTCATAAGGGAACTATAACAGTACATGGAAGTCAAAAGATCGCTTTGGATTGTGAGGAAGGTGATGCGGCTTATGCTGAGTCGGTTTGTGCTACAGAGGAGCTAAAGTTTTATAAATACAATGTTGATCCGGCAGACATGACCCATCTAAAAAAGCCCACCACTAAGCATGACCCGACCCTGAAGTTCAAACCGGCTGATGAGACTAAACTTCTGGAATTTGTTCCTGGCGATTCATCCATAAAGTTTAGCATCAGCACCAATCTGGATCCAAAATAGGAAAGCACGCTCATCGAGTTCATCTATGAGAACCGGGACATTTTTGCATGGAAGCCTTTTGACATGCCAGGTGTACCAAGGGAACTTGCTGAGAACACTCTGAATATTGATCCTAAGTTTAAATCGGTCAAGCAATTTCTTCGCCGCTTTAACGAGGAAAGACGCAAGGCCATTGGTGAAGAGGTAGCCCGGCTGTTGGCTGCTAGATTTATCATCGAAGTATTTCACCCCGAGTGGTTGGCTAATCCGGTGCTCGTTCTTAAGAAAACGACACTTGGCGTATGTGTGTGGACTACACAGATTTGAACAAGGCTTGTCTGGCAGATCCTTTTTCTCTCCCACGTATTGATCAGATTATTGATGCGATGGCGGGTTGTGAGCGCCTGAGTTTCTTGGATGCTTATTCAGGTTATCATCAGATTAAAATGGCAGTTAAGGACCAGGAGAAGACAGCCTTCATCACTCCCTTTGGAGCCTTCTGCTATGTTTCTATGCCCTTTGGGCTCAAAAGTGCCGAGGCAACTTCTCAGTGTTGTGTGCAAAATTGTCTTCACGCGCAGATTGGGCGTAATGTTCATGCCTATGTGGATGACATTGTGGTAAAATCCAGGAAGAAAGAAACCTTGATAAATGACCTTAAGGAAATGTTTGACAATCTTCGGGTTTACAAAATGATGCTTAATCCAGACAAGTGTGTTTTTGGTGTTCTGGCAGGCAATCTCTTAGGCTTTCTGGTGTCCAACAGAGGCATTGAGGCTAATTCGGAAAAAATCAAAGCGATTACATCTTTGGCTAAAGCGAAGTATATTAATGATGTTCAACGTCTGGCGGGTCGAATTGCAGCCCTTAGCCGGTTTATCTGCCATTTGGGAGAGAAGGCGATTCCTTTGTATCAGATGTTGAAAAGACAGATGATTTCGTCTGGAGTGATGCAGCTAATGCGGCATTTGAGGACTTAAAGCGGCAGTTGGTTGAACCACCGGTCCTTGCTGCTCCAGTTGACAAAGAACCCTTATTATTGTACGTGGCTACTAATGCCCGTGCTGTCAGCGTGGCAATTGTGGTGGAGCGCAAGGAGGCTGGTAAGGAATATCCGGTTCAACGGCCGATTTACTACATCAGCGAAGTACTTATCGAGTCAAAGCAACGGTATCCGCATTGGCAAAAGCTGGTTTATGGGGTTTTTATGGCAAGTCGGAAGCTCAAACAATACTTTCAAGGCCATCCCATTATAGTGGTCATTTCAGCTCCTTTGGGCGACATAATTCAGAACAGGGAGGCAACTGGCCAGGTTGCAAAGTGGGCAATTGAGCTTGGCCCGCACAGATTGAAGTATATGCCTCGGACATCAATCAAATCACAGGCGATTGTTGACTTCATCAATGATTGGACCGAGTTACAGGCACCAGAGGACAAACCGGATAATACATACTGGACTATTCACTTTGATGGATCTAGGCAATTGGAAGGCTCGGGGGCTGGAGTTGTTCTTACTTCCCCTCGAGGTGATAAAATTTGTTATGTTCTCCGCTTAATGTTTCCTTGTACTAACAATGCAGCTGAGTACGAGGCCTTACTCCACGGTCTACGTGTGGTGAAGGAAATGAACTTAAGCCGGGTTCGCTATTTTGGAGATTCTGATCTGGTGGCTTAGCAAGTTTCTGGTACTTGGGATTCTAATGATCCACTCATGGCGGCTTATAGACGCGAGGTGGATATTGTGGCAGGTCACTTTAAGGGTTATCAGGTTGAGCACATTGACCGGCGCAAAAATGAAGCAGCAGATGCTTTAAGCCGGCTGGGATCTCAGCGTAAACCGGTACCACCCAATACCTTTTTAGATATCTGGCATAACCCGTCTGTTAAGTTGCCTACAGAGGAGGATTTAGCTGTTCCTGATCCAGAGGCCCAATTGGTGGCCGCTTTACATACCACTCCGGATTGGACGGTTCCATATGTGGCGTATATGAACCGGGGCGAGTTACCATATGATGAGGTCTTCGCCAGACAGATAATCCGGCGGTCCAAGTCCATGGTTATTCACAATGGCGAGTTACACCATTGCAGTGTTTCAGGCGTATTCCAACGTTGTATTTCTCCTGAAGAAGGACGAGAGATTCTATGTGAAATCCATGAAGGGGATTGTGGTCACCATGCCGGTTCAAAGTCACTGGTGGCTAAAGCTTTTCGTCATGGGTTCTATTGGTTGACGGCTCATGCTGATGCGGAGGATCTGGTAAAGCGGTGTGACGCTTGTCAGAAATTTTCACGTCGAGCTCATATTCCGGCTCAGGAGCTACGGATGATTCCTATCACTTGGCCGTTTTCCACTTGGGGGCTTGATATGGTGGGACCTTTTAAGCGCTCCCAGGATAAGAAGACCCACCTGTTGGTGGCGGTTGACAAGTTCACTAAATGGGTTGAAGCGGAGCCCGTCAGCGAGTGTGATGCAGCCACGGCAGTTCAATTTCTCAAAAAGATCATTTTCCGTTTTGGTTTTCCACACAGCATCATTACAAATAATGGCACGAACCTTTCCATAGGTGAGATGGAGGAGTTTTGTCAACGAGAGCACATCCGGCTTGATGTAGCGTCCGTGGCTCATCCCCAATCCAATGGTCAAGCTGAGAGGGCGAATCAAGAAATCCTGAAGGGTATCAAGCCCCGGCTCATGGTTCCTTTGAAATGGACGCCGGGTTGTTGGGTGGAAGAATTACCATCTGTATTATGGAGTATAAACACCACCCCAAACTGATCTACGGGTTATACACCTTTCTTCATGGTTTACGGGGCTGAGGCCGTCCTCCCAAGTGATATTCGTCATGATTCGCCCCAGGTTGCCAATTATGTTGAAGCGGATAATGAGCAAGCACACCAAGAGGCGGTGGACCTGTTAGATGAGAAACGGGACATGGCTTTGGCTCGATCGTGGGTTTATCAACAAGACCTGCGGCGTTATCACAGCTGTCGGGTTAAGACACGAACCTTTCAAGAAGGCGACTTAGTGCTCCGGCTCATCCAGGATCAGACCGATATGCACAAGTTATCCCCACCTTGGGAAGGACCCTTTGTGGTCAACAAAAATCTGCACAATGGATCATACTACCTCATTGACGTTCGAAAAGACTCACGCAGTTCTGAGGAGGAGACCCGGCGGCCGTGGAACATAGCTCTCCTTCGGCCTTACTACACTTGAGCCATAGGCTTTTCTTATGTACATATTTCAACAATGTATATATTATGATCAATATAATAAACCGGCATCCTTGCTATAAGCAGGGCCTCTGCCGTTTTTTCTTCAAATCTCTTTGTTTACATGGGGGCTTCAGCTGACAAAGCAAAGTACTACATGTTAAACCGGCTATCATGCCACAAAAACAGCTTGGGAGCTTCACACCCAAGGGGCCAAAGAGAGTCTGGGGGCTCATTGAGCACATCCCACATAGTTACTTGGGGGCTCTTTGTGCAAAGCAACAAAGAGTTTGAAAGGACCCTTGTAATTGGGTATCGACCCACGACTTGGAAGCCTGGTGTATTCACCTAAAACCCCGGGTTAACCTGCCTTCGTCAAGTAAGCCACTCCTATCCAGGTAATCCTGGCACGACCGCCGAATGTTTGACAAGTCAACCTTATACAGACCCTGAACTAGTCAAAGTTAAAACGACGATTGGTTAGTTGGAGGCCCATCTAAAAAGGTTGCAAAATGGTTTAACTCAGTGGCCTGGCAGCCCATAAAAAGCCTCAAATTGGGGCCTGGCAGCCCTTGAAACGCCTTGACTACATGGTCTCTTGTGTGATTTTTTGCCAAGTTTTCACCTTTTGATGAATTTATCTTGAACCGGTGTCCATTGACCCGGTGTGGCTTTTCAGCCATCATATTACCCCGGTGTTTGTTAACCTGGCTTGGCTTTCAACTATAAGTTGTCAAAACCATCTTATCAAATCGGTGTTTACAAAACCCGGCCTGGCTTTGACTATATGTCGCCAGTTTGATCATCTGGTGTTCATCGTAACCCAGCATGACTTATTCATAACATCATTATAAGGTAAGGGTTATAATAGCTCAAGATTTGGGTTTTCACCCTTACTAAATGATTTCATATCACAGGTATGAGTTATTTCATATTTATTCCACCTTGGTTATTAGCCAGGTTTTATCTTGGGCATTATGACCCGTCCGGCGATCAATCGCCAGGACAATTCTTTTTATGCAGATATCGGAATTGCATGAAAATTATCAAAGTGTAATCAAGCACAACAAATATCATGACGGATCAACAATGTTATGCATCAGTGCCATGGGGCGAAGTATTTCAACAAGCATATTACAAGGCACTTTAAAGCCCAAAATAAGGGATTGTTCTTCCCACAAAACAAAGTTTATGAAACATCAACCCAATTGCCGGATCAAGACTCATCACCATGTTGACGTGAAGTTGATGGATCATCTGGCGTAGGATCAGCCTCCTCCTCCCCATCCAGTGGCCGGAAGTCAACGGTGGTCTAGTCAATCCGGGTTATAGCTTGAAAGACAGCCTCCTCACTTATAAGTTCGGACGGATCGACGTCAAGGGCGTAAGTGTGCTTACGGATTGGCGGGATAAGATTTTGCACTTCTTCCACCGTAGTGTTAATCCGTTGGTTGTTGGCGTCGTAGAAGGACCGATGAACAGTCAAATTAGCCTCTTCCGCCAATTGACTTGCCAGAGGACGCGTCTCCCTTGTCACAACTTTGAGGGCTTCGTTATCAAACTCTGCCCCATTTTCTTGTTCACTAGGAAAGCCCTTAGCAATATCAATCGGATCCAAGTCCGCTATCCATGCTTTGGCTCGGGTAAGAGCCAACAAAGCGCCAGCCCTGGCAGCGGATCACTTCATCTCTTCTATCTGCACTGGCGTCATGGATAACCTTGCTAGAGTGTCTTTGATCAATGTTGGGAACGGATTGTTGTATGAGGCTGCACAGATAACCCGTTGGGCACCGGTATACAGTTGTTCAATCAGAGTATATGCTGCCTTCAGCTTCATCCGCATGTCAGAGCCCAGATGAGCAATGCGGCCACCTACAACGGTTTAAGAATTTCATGTTAAACCGGCAAATTACAAAGCTGGTCATTCAAGAAGCCTTGGCAAGGGTACTTACCAAATATTGCAGAGGTCATGGCATTCACTTGGCGCTTCAACCCAGTTAGCTCTTCCGCCACCGGTTTAAGAGCCGACTCGGCGTCTTCAGCCCGCTTCAGCAATGCATTCTTTTCAGTCTCCCAGTTGGCACGCTCAGTCTTGAACCCTTCTTTAAGTTGTTCCATGGCTGCTAAAGCGGTTTTAAGCTCATCCTTGGCCTTGGAAGTCTCTGCTTGTTGGGACTTGATATTCTCTTGAAGATCAGCAATTTGAGAGCCTTGGTGATTTATATCAGCCTGCCACAATCAAAGGAGGAGCATGTAAATATTTTATCAAAAGTCCCAAGCATATAACCAGTTATACACTTGGCACTTGGGGGCTAATGTGGATTGCTTCTTTACTACTGATTGTTTGAAGTCCCAAGGATCAATACAAGTTTTAATCTTGGCACTTGGGGGATAATGTGTGTTTGATCAAGAAAATACACAAGTAAGGAAAGTCAACAAAGTACAGTATGGAATATAAAAGTCCCGGTTTGTCTTCACAAGACAAACCGGCCCTTCGGGGCTATGAAGTCGAAGTGTTCTTTATCTTTAAAGTCCCGGTTTATCTTCAAGAGATAAACCGTCCCTTGGGGGCTACAATACAATGAATGTATAGAATAAAGATGAAGGTGTTTGGAAGATTACCTCATAGCGTTCCTTCATCAGATTCACCAAACCGGCCTCATAATCTCGGCTGGTGTAAAGCCGGTTCAAGAATCCGGAATGAAGATCCTGAGCAGAAAGGTTAACATAGCTTGACCAATCGGTCTTCCCTTTCCCCTTGCCCATAGCAGCAAATTCGTCCTTGGCAGTATGTTTCGATAAAGCAACTGGATTGCCTCGGGCGGTATAAGCAGTGCCAGTGACAATAACATCATCATCATCTTTGGCTGGGCTCGGTGGATTGACATTATCTTTGGCTGGGCTTGGCGAATTGGCAGCAAGGCTTGGCAGATTAGCAGCTGAACTCAGCAGATCAGCAACTGGACTTGGAGGCATGGCACGAGGACTTGATGTATCAACATGTGTAGCCGGGCTAGCCTCCGGCGGATTACAATCAATAGCTGGGTCTTGCGGGGCAGAGTCATCCATGACAATATCAGGATTTCCACCAGCATTTTCTGGGGTTTTCTCCGGTTCAACATCGTCAGTGGGGCCGCTGGTCTTGGCTTCTTTGCTCAATCGGGCATTGGCGCTACAACATCAAAATAAAGATTAGTATGATAAACCGACGCATGAAGAAACAAACCTAAAAGCAGTACACTTACCCAGTGACGGTTTTAAGGGGAGGCAGCTGAGTGGTTGATGAACCGCCAGACGAGTTGGAAGACACCTGATAATTCGGATCAGACGGATTGAGTGGGTATCGGAAGAAACCCTTCAAAGGATAAAGTTTTTCAGGAAAACAAGTAACCTCCGGATGATGCTTCCGGTTTGGTGTGTCCGATAAACCGGAAGAGGTGACTTGCTGGCCACTGTGTCGGGTTGTGCAACGCCTTTCAGGTTGCTGTGTCTTCAAAGAAAATTTTGGATCCAAATAAGCAAGAGGGTGAGAGTATTTCACTTTTCGAACTGCTCGGCGAAATCTTTGAACCGGCACAAGATCTGAATCGGAGGAAAGAGAGATTACCTCAACATGGTCTGCACGGCTGACCTCCGCATCATCCTGATAATAGTCATTGTTAATAAGATGTATGAAAAAGGGAGCCAAGGGAGTCAAGTTCTACCTCTTGATCCGAATCTTCAACATCTTCGGGCGGATCAACAGTTTCGCCGGTCTTCTTCTTGGCTGCTCTCTTTATAACTTTGCTCTTGGCACAAGGAGCCCTTGCCGGTTAATCTGAAGCCTTCCTTTTCCAAAAGGATTATTGTCCTGTAAAAATTAAACAAAGGTTTATTAGAACAATGTTAAAACGGAGGAGGATCAAGAAAGCACAAGGTTACAATCTTTACCACTGGCGGTTTGTTGGCGGTGTAAAAGGGGGCCAGCCTGGTTCGGCTGCATGCAGCGATCGGTTCGTCTAGCACCTTCTTCACAGATTCTGTGACTTCATCATCAGTCATTTCTATTTCATTAAACCGTTGAGGGTCCTTGGCGTCGCCGGTATACTCATGCATTAATCCGAAGCGGTGACATAAGGGCAGGATGTGCCATTTAACCCAACAGCGAACAAGATCAACCCCAGTCAAACCGTTGGCTAAGAGAGCCCGGAGCTTGGCGAGTTGAGGTGCATAATTTTGCCATTCTTTGGCAGTTAATCGTTGAGGTAACGGGTGGCCGTTGCTAAGCCGGTGAGGGCGGTAACCCGACAAGGGATTTTCTCCAGCAGGGGCAGTGTTCTGACAATAAAACCAAGTTTGGTTCCAGTCTTTGGGATGACTATAGTGTTTTGCATGAGGAAAATCAACTTCCTTCCTCTTCTGGATTGATACCCCGCCAAGTTCCGTGTTAGGACCATCAGAAAACTCAGTTCGGCGATTCAGATGGAAAAAGTCCCGGAAGAGCTCAACAGATGGTTCTTCTTGAAGGTAAACTTCACAAAATACTTGAAAGTTGCATATATTTGATACAGAATTTGGTCCAATATCTTGTGGATGGAGTTGAAAGCTAGCAAGGACATCCAGGAATTTTTTTGATCCGGGAGGGCTGAAGCCCCGGTCTAGGTGCTGCATAAAAACAATAACTTCTCCATCTTGAGGCTTAGGAGGGCACTCAGGGCCAGGAACTCGCCAGTGAAGGACATTTTTTAAGGCTAAAGCGCCAGTTACAACATATCCATTGATCTGCGTTTCTGTAATCCGGGACAGAGCCCAGTTGCAAGCGGCAAATTGCTTGGTCATCTTGGAAACAAACTGTAAAAGGAGAAATGAAGGCCGGTTTACGATGGATGGTTGATGTGTACTGATCAGTGTTAAACCGAGGAATTTGGTGAAGGCATATATGTGAGTTAAACCGGAGTTTTTCTACTCAAGATAAGGTGGCGGTTTAAGTGAGGGCTAATGATATATGGCGGATTACTAACTACTAACGGTTTAAACCGCCCTTAGGTGGAGGAGCCAGAGATGAAAATCTATGAAGTGTTGACAGAAACAGGTTTCACACAATGATGAAATTAATTTGGATCTACCATGCTTCAGTAAGAAAAAATTTCTTCGACCTATAAAGGCATTAAGGAGGACAAAGAAGTTCGTGCGTTCTACTAAGGATTCTGTACAAAGAAAGAAGATCTACTAGTGCTAAAACTAGATGTCGAGCAACTACCGCACGAGATCTATGCTATAGTTAGATCAAAGAAACTATGGCAGAAGCAAATACGAAGAACTGAGATGAAGACTTATGAACACAGATGAATGTAGAAACCCTAAATATAGATCTAGGGTTGAGAGGAGGAAACTTACCAGATGTGAAGGGATAGCGGAGAAGAGCCGCAGGTTTCCGGTACGATCAGGTTGATGCAGCGGCCTTTGACGATGCAGTGCTCGAAGGTTGAGGGCGGCGGTGGAGCTTCAGAGCTTGAGCGTCGCGAGGAGGAAGAAGAGGCACAGAAGGGGAAAAAGAAAGGACCCCCAAGCCTATTTATAAGGCAAATGGATAAGTGGCAGGCACGAGAATTGAGGAGCCTGAAGAGGCAGAAGTGGGTGCGGTTGTTGCCTCGATCTTCGGGATATCATTAATGAAGGGAATCTTTTTAATATTTTTATACAGAGAAGATGTCATGATGATCCATTGCTGTGTCTAGAGGATGACGTCACGGCAGTTTAACAAAGTTTAGAGTAGAAGACATCATGGCGGTTTACAATAATATAAGGAGATGTTCACAGAATTTCTTTAAGTATTGAAGATTGACATGAACAGGTTCAAATCAATCTGGGGCCTAATGTTGGGGATATAACTACTGAGCATAAACCGGCCAGGAGGGCCCGGTTCACCCTCAACTATATTGAAGCCCCCGAAGACCCAGAAGATGGCATTTTACTAATGGAACTTATTGGCCCGGAGCCCAAAGGCGGTTTAGGGCCCATAGTGGTCATCCGCCATGGTTATGTAACTTGTATTATAAGTTAGGAAAGGAGAGACCGAGCCAGACACTTGTATGAGTCGGCCTCGGGACTCTGTAGACCGGTCGGGCGTCAACCTATGTATATAAAGGGACGACCCGACAGCGGTTCAGGAACAAGAAAACAACAACTCGAGACCCAGGCAAAGCGTATTTGCTCCCTAGTCATCGAAACCCAATCAATCCGATCACAACTAGACGTAGGCTTTTACCTTCATCGAAGGGGTCAAACTAGTATAAAACTCCTGTGTCCTTGTCCGGTTTAACCCCTTCAAGCTAACCCGTCGTGATGGCTCTACAACTAAGTCCTTCCATGAGGACATCTGACGTGTTAATTCCACAACAGTCGTCATGGCTCACGTCAGCTGAACCTCGTGAGGTAGCTGCGTAGAACTCTCCGCCCCTTAGGAGCCCTCCTGAGGAGGCCAATTCCTTTGGGGTCTTGGCGTCGCCCGCCTCGCGAGGCTTGGCCCCTCGTGAGGATCTTGCTGTGTTGGTGTTGACCCTGGGCCGTACTAGGCCGTTGATGGAGCCACATGGTGGGCCGCAAACAGGCAGGACTGGTACCCCCAAGTCCAGGACGCCGACAGTAGCCCCCAGGCCCAAGGCATACTCGACTTGGCTTCCACGCGAAGCCAGAGGGTAAGTGCGGAGCGCCGCGGGCCCTAACCGCCTGCGGCCTTGATGACGCGTGGCGATTGATTGGACATGGGCGACTCCGCTTTCCCACACTGCCTCGGCAACTGCTCCCATCTGACAAAAGGGGTGCCACCTGACGCCAGGCTTTCATTGCTCTTCTTCGTGTGCTTCGGATCCCCTTCTCCCCGCAGCGGAAGAGCTCACCAGATCCGCCAATTCTCCCCCAAATCTCCTGCCTGATGGTCGCCGAAAAGGCCACGGCTTCCTCCTTGGTCGCCGGCGCCGCCATGTACGAGCCAGGGCTGACGGCGCCATGCGTGACAGGAGAGAAGCTCAAGACGATGCTCCTCCTGTCGGGGAGCGACGACAATGAGTGGGGAGAGCATGCTCCAGGTCACCATCGCTATCCCGGAGCCTGCGGGCAACACTTCTTCCCCTTCTTCATGCACAACATCTACTCTGGGTTGGTGCCTCCATTCTCCCCTTTCTTCTTCGCCATCCTTTACCAGTACGGACTCCATGCGCTCCACATCCATGCCAACTCCATCCTCCTTCTGTCCCTATTCGCCTTCTATTGTGAGGCGTTCATGGGCGTGCTGCCCTCCGTTGCCCTGTTCTGCCACTTCTTCTATCTTCGCAAGACCGGCGACAACCCGGTCGGGTGCAATGGCTTCGTCGTGGCGCGGGGTGGCAACGCAATCTCCCGTGATGGGAAGAAGGTGTTGGATGCCGTGAAGCAGTGGGTGTTGATGGATGCCAAGAGCTCCCAGAGCTCGCTTAAGCTACCTACCACATTCCCCGTCTTCGACAAGTGGTGGAAGTCTGAGAAGATCACCGACTCTGCCCTGACGCCGTTTGTGAGGACGATGGACAAGGAACTAAAGGACGCGAAGCTGACAGGGGCCATGCTCATCAAGGAGTTCCTGAAGCAGCGCATCGCGTCGCTTCAAGACCGCCCCCGTCCCTTGTGGAAGCTTGGTGGTGATGACGACAAGATTCGCCTGTGCCGGGATCCCCTTCCCGAGGAGGAGCTAAACAAGGTGCTGACCTACCTGACGGGAAAGGACCCGAGCGACCCTCTGGAGGGCTGGCTCCCGCTATACGACCGCGACAACGCCGAGGAGGTCGTCGTAGCCATGCCTGTCTTCGATGACCTCGGGTTTGTGCGGCTGGGGACTTCCTTACCTCCTACTACCTTGGTGCTACTCTCCTCTGACGGGCAATCCTCCGAGGCCACCGAGGATGACGTCGTGGACGAATCCTCCACCCCGGAACAAAGGGAGCTCCTGCGCAATCTGCCGGACGACGATGATGATGATGAGCCCCCGGTGGTGGAGGTGCCGCACCCTCTAGGGGTCACCACGAGGTCTGCGGTGGCCTCCTTGAAGAAGCACCAGCGAGCAGTTGTGAAGAAGAGCAGGTCCGTGTGATTTCTCTGGGCAGCAACCGACCTTCACCGACGTCGTCCCGGGCAGCGCCAACCACAAGCTCCCCAGCTCCCAAGGGCTCGGCGCCAGCTGCTCCACCTCAGGTCCCTCTACTGAGCATGAAGAGGCAATACGCCTTCGTTGACCAGTAAGCTTCTTCCTTATCCTTGCTTGTCAGTTCTTGAAGTGGTGTTGAATGTATTCTCTTGTTGCTAGGCAGCAGCCGGCGAAGAAGAAGAGGGAAGGTACGAAGATCGCCATGGCCGCAGGTGACGGAGCGACCTCCGCGGCCCTGGTGAAGAAGAGTGCCGCAGCCCCCGCAGCCCCAGGGGCAACGCGAGATCCTAAGGATACGGGTGCCCGTCTTCAGGAGGTGGCAGGCCTGGCCCCTCCAGCGCCCAGCCTTGTTGCAGCCACTGCGGGCAACCAGTGTCTGGAGCCCCCGGTCCTTCATGAGGCTGAGGTTTCTTCTGCCTTGGCGCCGAGGGCGTCTCCTCCCTTGCCCAGCGCTGGCCGAGCCATGGTGCTTCTGCTCCCTTCAGGACCCTGGAAGAGGCAAAGGTGGCGCTAGACCTCCTCCAGTGTGAGATCCAGGGCCCAGACTCTCGTTCGGCTCAGGGACGCCTAGGGTTGATCTCTGGTTGCCTCAGGGCCAACGCGTCTATTCGCGCGCCCTGGGTCTCTGCGGAAGAGGCCCAGTAGGCACTTGGGGTAGCCGCCACAGCGCGTGACCTGGCACGGAAGGAGGCCATAGAAGCTGAGAACCGGTGCCGTGCAGTGAAGGCTGACCTCAAGATCCACCAAGATCAGCAGGCCGCCTAGGCGAGCCAGCTCTGGAAGCGCGACGAGAAGCTGAAGCCCCAGGAGGCTGCCATTGCCAATTGAGACGTCGAGGTGAAGAAGACGGCCTTAGAGTAGGCTGGGGAGCACGATCGCCTGGTGAAGCTGAGGGAGGAGGCGGAGGCAGCACATGCGGCCCTGTCCGAGGCCAAGAAGGCGGCCGCCATGGAATGCAACACCCTATCCTCCCTCGAGGCGCGCTTCCACAAGGCCCAGAAGGCGCTCTTTGGAGATGGTCGCTCGAGAAAGGCGGTGGTGACGACCCCGAGGGAAAGCCCCGCTGCTTTGCTTCCCGAAGTCGTGGCGGTGCTCGAAGATGTTGTTGACATGTTTACGTCCCTGGTGGAAGGCGAGGCACGTTCACTTTCTTGCTCGACTCTGACGTGCGTCTTCAGCCATCTTTATCTCTAGGATGCTAGCTTCAACCTCTCCTCCTTCCTTGCTCCGGTGAACGCCGACTCCCGGGGTGCTGCTCCTACCGCCGTGAAGAGCTCCGTGGATGCCATGCTAATAAAGTACATGGTGGTTGGCCCTCCAAGCGAAGCCGGTGGGACAAGTGACGTGCCTGGCGATGAGGTTCCATTGGCGAGCGGTGGCAACGCCCAAGTCTGAAGAGGTGGCCGGAGATTCTGCTTTCTCCTTTTTATCCTGCATCATGCGACATGCCTCGGGGATGTGTTTAAAACTATTTGCTTGGAACAATGTGTTTTGTAATAACTAGGCTATGCTCCTTCAGGTTTTCCCTTTGCTATTGTTCTGCGTCGGCAGAGCCCGGCCCCACGCGTACCTCAGCCGTCGTTGGGTCGTCCGGATCACCAGGATGAGCCCAAGAGGTGAGGGGCTACGGGACCAGTTAGGCTCCTGAGTCGCGATGCTCAGGAGTCCTCCTTGACATGCGAACTGCTTAGGAGAAGATGCAGGGGCAAGCCTTAGTGTTCTGCGTCAGCAGGGCCCGGCCCTGCGCATACCTCAGCCGTCGTTGGGTCGTCCAGATGACCAGGACGAGCACAAGAGGTGAGGGGCTACGTGACCAGTTAGGCTCCTGAGTCGCGATGCTCAGGAGTCCCCCTTGACGTACGAACGGCTTGAAAGAATAGGGTGACAACCAGGTCTTGGCATTCTACGTCGGCAATGCCCGGCCCCACGCATACCTCAGCCGTTGTTGGGTTGTCCGGATCACCAGGACGAGCCCAAGAGGTGAGGGGCTACGTGACTAGTTAGGCTCCTGAGTCGTGATGCTCAGGAGTCCCCCTTGACGCACGAACAGACCATCCTACCTTTCCCTCGCTGAGCTCTCGCTTGGGAGGGGTGCACGAATACCAGGCTCGTGAGTCCTGGCGAGGTGGGGTACGCCAGGCGGGACCTGAGCATAGCCCCCGTGCCCAGTCCCCTCGCGCTAACTTCCCGACGGAGAGCAGCGTGGTGAGGCTACTCACTAAGCCCGGAGGCTCCCTGAAGTTAATGCGGCTGTGAGGCCACCCCCAGTTGTTTATGACCAACGCGGAGCGTTGAGCTTCTGCTCCTGCACAGGCATAGCCTCTCCTCGGTAGTGTCGACGGCTAGCACGGAGCATGGTGCTTCCACTGGTGCGTGGGAGGGGGATCCCTCTAAGGAGAGCCCCCGGGGCGTGTACAGCCCCGCCCTGGCACGTGGTTTGCACGGCAGGGCTGGAGGAGGTGTATGTGGGCACCCATGAGCCAACACGGGAGTCACGAGGCCCTACCTCAAGGCGGGTTGCGCCTGGTCTTGGCTGGGGTGCTTGAATTGGTCTTGCGAGATGGTTAGGCAGCCTGCGCCGAATGAGTTTCCTGAGGTTATTGCATGAGAAGGCTAGACACCAATGACCCCAGGAGGTGACGTGAACAGGGCCGGCCCGCCAGACAAAGCTGAGCCGCTGGATTTATCGATGCTGCAGGGATGGATCCGAGCACAGACGCCGTGCCCAGTCTTCTCATGCAAAGATCCTAAAGAAAAACAACCGGTGCGAGGTTCCCGTGGCCACGGGGGCACCAGGTCGCGCGCCCTTTCTTACCCATCACGATTAGCTCATGCGAGAACAAGGCACCAGGAGCCACGGGAGGTGACGTGCACAGGACAGGTCCGTGAGCCATAGCTCAGCTGCTTGGGTTTAGTGACGCTGCTGGGATGGACCCGAGCACAGACGTCGTGCCTGTCCTTAATCATGAGGCGGTCATGGTAGGGCTTGCAAGGGCGCGAGACGTTCTTAGCGACAAAACGCCAGTCAGGCAGTTGGTAATTTGAAAGTAGTTTGCAAAGGATTGTAACTGGCTTTGATGAAGTGCAAAAGGGGATACACGCCATAGGGATAGACCCACACGGCCTGGGGATGATGTAGCCCGAGGGGTGCCCCCATGTTGAGCGAACTAGGGAGATGTCACCAGGTGCCGTTTTTGAAGAGTTGTTGAAGTAGCCAAAAACCATGCGCTGCAGAAGCTGTGCCTCATGAGCCGCTTCGGTGTCGGGCCTCGGGAGGCTCGAACGGTTCAGGGGGCTCCTGAAGGTGCTCCTCCATCTCCGCCAGGATCGCCTGGTGCCTACCTTTGTAGGCTGCCTGAGCATCCCTCATGCAGCGGTGGAACGCCTCAGACGCGCCTGCCAGGCCAAAAGGCATGCAGACGTAGTTGTGCGGCGGTCCCTCGCATCGGCCGACACGAGACGGTCACATGAGCTGCCGAGACGTGGCCCTGTTGAGCCCGGGAATGTCGACGCAGACGCGGAACTCTTTACCCTTTCTAGGGCAGTGAGCTCCGCATCGCGGCAAGCGACGATCGCCTTGTAGAACTCTTCCTTCCTAAATCTCCTCGATTGCCTTGCTGATGAACTCCTGAACGCCTGGTGCCTCATGCCTGCTGCCTTCTCCTGTGAAGCGCACTCTGAAGAGCGCATACACATGGTGCCTGAGCGCCAGTCTCGGGACATGGGCTAGGTCTGAGGCCCTCCAGTGGAGAGCCCCTGAGCCCAGCCTGAGGGGGGGGGCGCCGGGCGGGCCTTCCTATGCGATAGGTGAAGGCGCCACGTCCGGAGACGCGAGGTTTAGCGCTGCATCCTCGGGTGTTGCTTCCTCACGAGACCCCTGGCCCAGCTGCAGCTTCTTTATCTTGGGGGCGACCTCAGGAGGGAGGGCGCCGTCTTTGTCTTAAGGGTTTTCAACTGCTGTAGCCTGGAAGGCGCGTTCGAGGGAGCACACTGCATCCTTCTCCTGACAGGCAACCTTGATGATGCCGCCACTTCCTAGCATCCTGAGGATGTTGTAGCCATGGTGCATGGCCGCCATGAACTTGGCCAGTGCTGGGTACCCTAGGATGGCGTTGTAGGGCAGGCGGATGTGGGCGACGTCGAAGTCGATGAGCTCAGTGTGGTAGTTGTTGCACTCGCCAAAGGTGACAGGAAGGCGCACTTGCCCGATCGGGTGTGTTGATCCGTCGGTCATTCCTGAGAATGGCTTGGTGGGGTGTAGCTGGCAGTATGGCACCTGGAGGCTATCGAACATCTGGGCGGAGAGAACATTGAGCCCTGCTCTGCCATCAATGAGAGTCTTGGTGATGGTTACGTTGCTGATGACGGGGGAGCAGAGCATGGGGAGCGCTCTAGTGGTGGCCGCGCACTTGAGCCGGTCTGTGGAGTCGAAGACGATGACGCACTTGGACCACTTGAGAGGGCGAGTCACCTCAAGCTTGTGGAGCACCACATTGACCTCGCGTGCAAACTGCTTGAAGACACGGTGAGAAGATGGGGCTTGTGAGCCGCCCAAGATGCAGGCGATGGCTTGCGGCTCTTGAAAGCCCCCAGCCCCCTCGTCCTGGTGGTGATCTTCGTTCCGTCTTGGTGGTGGAGGCAGAGGAGGCAAGGTTGCGTTGCCCTGAGGGCGGTCCTCACGAGGCTGCTCCCTTCAGTTGCCCTCGTGAGCCTAGTCCTCCCAGAGGTCCTCATGAGGCTGGTCGCGCCACTCCTGACGACGGTCGCGTCCGTCCCAGCAGCCTCCGCCGCGGCCACCTCCGTGACCGTAGCCCCGATCGTTATGCTCAGGGCATCGACCAAGGCGCCCGTCGCGTTGAGCCCTGAGCTCCTGGCAGTCGCTGACAGAACGGCCGCTTTCCCTTGGATGACACGGGGTGGTCACAGCTGCTCTTGGTCTCTGGCTCTGCTGCAAGCACGGCTGGCCCCTTGCGCTTCATGTCCTTGGTCTTGGTATTCTTGTCTTCTGGATCAGCGTCAGGGAGCTCGAGGAGGGAGAGGCGTCCCTCCTCAGCCCTCGACACTTGTTCGCCATGTTGAACATCTCTAGAGTAGTGCAGAGGTCCTTGTGGATGGCGAGCTCCTCCTTCATCTTGACATCATGGACGCCATCCGTGAACGTAGAGATGATGGCCTTGTCAGACAACTTGGGAATCTTGAGGTGGACATTGTTGAAGCGCTGCATGTATTTATGCAGGGTCTCCCTAGGTTGCTGCTTGACGCGGCGCAGGTCGCCCGCGGCCGGCGGACGGTCGCGAGTGCCCTGGAAATTGGTGATGAAGTGGTCGTGCATCTCCTCCCAGGAAGAAACCGACCCCTCGGTCAGGTTCAGGAGCCAAGAACGTGCGCCATCCTTGAGGGCCATCCGAAACCAGTTTGCCATGATCTTCTCGTCGCCGTTGGCCGTGTCGATGCTCAGCTTGTAGAGGTGTAAGAACTCGGCGGGTTCTGCGATGCCGTCGTAGCATGGAGGCAGGTTAGCTTGAACTTGCTCGGCCAGACGACTTGCGGACCTCTGAAGTGAACGCATGGCCTCCTGCGGTGGCCACCAGAGGTCGTCTAGGGGGTGGAACATAATCTTGGTGCACGCACGCCGCCACCTCCTGTGGTGGCTCACGAGCCTGGTGCTGGGGCGCTGGAAGTACGCGTGCCTCTCCTTGGGGACGTTGCACCACCTGGAAGCTCACGTCATCTCGAGCCAGTGCCGGGCGCTGTGGGTCGCGTCGTGGAGCCATACACCTTGGCTCGACGATGGCGCCCCGGGCCGAAGGCAGAGGAGGAGCCCCATGCTCGACGTCACCCGCTGCAGGTGGTTGCTGAGGCAGCGAGCGAGTCGGCCCGTCGAAGCCCCCGTGCACGACACTGATGAGCTCGGTGATGCGCTTGAGCCACTCCTCGTAGAGATCACCCACGGGACGGTAGTGAAGGAGCTCCCGTGCCGTAAGCAGGGAGGCCTGCGCGTCCACCTGGCCGCGGCGCGCGTGGGATGATGAAGCTGCTAGGGTGAGCAACGGAGTAGCGGTGCGGCCATCACGACGCACCGACGGGTGCAGCAACGAAGCTTGCTGCTCGTGGCCTGCAGGGCCTGTGGCGGCGTTGGCCGCCAGAGAAGGGGCACGGCAGGCACAACCGTCACCCGTCGGAGCCGTCTGAGGGATGCGGGTGGCAACAGCGGCCCGACGCTCGGCGTGAGCCCTGCGCGCGTCGGCCATGGAGATGTCAGAGCAGAGGCGGATCGAACGACCGAAGAGAGGATCCGACGCACCCCTACCTGAAGCACCAAATGTCGGATTTGGGGATCCGAAAACAAGTGAGAGGTTCGAACACTGGGTTGTGTGCGGAGATCTCAACCTGCCCAGCCTGCCTACTCGTGATCCTCCCAAGCCTAGCGCGAAGAGCCCACAGAGACACAAAACACATATATTTATACTAGTTCGGGCCACCGTTGTGGTGTAATACCCTACTCTAGTGTGGTGTGGTGGATTGCCTCGAGGGGCTATGGATGAACTGGTTACAAGGATGAACAAGCCTCAGGAGGTGAAGTGTTCTTGAGCTGGTGTGGTCCTCTACTTGTTCTGGTTTCCGGTCCCTTTCTATGGTGGTGTCTAAGTCCTATATATAGTGCCTTGGTCCTCCTCCCAAATATGAGCGGGAAGGGATTCCACAACGGCGGGATTTGAAAGGGGACAAGTAGTATAGTCTATCCTGACAAAATTAGTCTTCACCGGCAAAAAGCCTCTAGACGTGACGTTGCAGTGGGCTCGGTGATGACCTCCGTCTTGCCGTCCTGGCGGTCTTGGTCTCATTGCACCAGAATGGAAACCTTTGGCTGATTCCTTGGGACTCTGCGCCTGTGGCTTGCCCCCTTGCACCAAAGAGGAAACCTGTGCTATGCACCGCCTGGCGCCCACCTGGCGCCCGCCTGGCCTTGGTCGTCATGGCTCACGTCAGCTGAGCCTCGTGAGGTAGCTGCATACAACTCTCCGCCCCTCAGGAGCCCTCCTGAGGAGGCCAATTCCTTTGGGGTCTTGGCGTCGCCAGCCTCGCGAGGCTTGGCCCCTGGCGAGGGTCTTGCTATGTTGATGTTGAAGCTGGGCCGTACCAGGCCGTTGATGGAGCCACGTGGTGGGCCGCAGGCAGGCAGGACTAGATACCCCCAAGTCCAGGACGCCGACAATGACATGAAGAAAGCAATAGGAATAAACTGAATGATCATAATGCTAAGATAACGAATGGGTCTTGTCCATAACATCGTTCTCCTAATGATGCGATCTCGTTTATCAAATGATAATGCATGTCTATGTTTAGGAAACTTAACTATCTTTGATCAACGGGCAAGTCTAGTAGAGGCTTACTAGGGACATGGTGTTTTGTCTATGTATCCACACATGTATCAACTTTCCAGTTAATACAATTCTAGCATGAATAATAAACATTTATCAGGATATAAGGAAATATAAAAAACAACTTTATTAATGCCTCTAGGGCATATTTCCTTCAGGATCCCTCTTGCACTAGAGTCAATAATCTAGTTCACATCGCCATGTGATTTAACACCAATAGATCACAGCTTTATGTGAATAACACCCATAGTTCACATCGCCATGTGACCAACACCCAAAGGGTTTACTAGAGTCAATAATCTAGTTCACATTACTATGTGATTAACACCCAAAGAGTACTAAGGTGTGATCATGTTTTGCTTGTGAGAGAAGTTTAGTCAACAGGTCTGCCACATTCAGATCCGTATGTATTTTGCAAATATCTATGTCTAAAATGCTCTGCATAAAGCTACTTTAGCTAATTGCTCCCACATTTAATACATATCGAGATTGAGACTTAGAGTCATCTAGATCAGTGTCAAAGCTTGCATCGACGCAACTCTTTACGACGAACTCTTTATCACCTCCATAACCGAGAAACATTTCCTTAGTCCTCTTAGGTAACTAAGGAAAATTTTGAGCGATGTCCAGTGATCTTCTCCTGGATCACTATTGTACCCCCTTGCCAAACTCATGTCTAGGAACATAACAGGTCTGGTACATAGCATGGCATACTTTATAGAACCTATGGCTGAGGCATAGGGAATGCCTTTCATTCTCTCTCTATCTTCTGCCATGGTTGGGCTTTTAGTCTTACTCAACTCCATAGCTTATAACTCAAGCAAGAACTTTTTCTTTTACTGATCCATTTTGAACTCCTTTAAAATCTTATCAAGGTATGTACTCTTTGAATGTTTTATCAAGCTTCTTGATCTATCTCTATAGATCTTGATGCCCAATATATAAGCAGCTTCACCGATGTCTTTTCTTTTTGAAAAACTCTTATTCAATTATCCTTTTATGCTATCCAGAAATTCTATATCATTTCCAATAAAAAATATATCATCCACATATAATATTAAAAATGATACAGAGCTCCCACTAACTTTCTTATAAATACATGCTTCTCCAAAAGTCTGTATAAAACCATATGTTTTGATCACCTCATCAAAGCATATATTCCAACTTGGAGATGCTTGCACCAGTCCATAGATGGATCGCTGGAGCTTGCACACTTTGTTAGCACCTTTAGGATCGACAAAACCTTCCGATTGCATTATATACAACTCTCCTTTAAGAAATCCATTAAGGAATGCAGTTTTGACGTCCATTTGCCAGATTTCATAATCATAAAATGCGGCAAGTGCTAACATGATTCGGACAGACTTAAGCATCACTACGGGTGAGAAAGTCTCATCGTTGTCAACTTCTTGAATTTTTCGAAAACCTTTTTCCGACCAGTCGAGCTTTGTAGATAGTAACATTACCATCAACGTCAGTCTTCTTCTTGAAGATCCATTTATTCTCTCTGGGTCACCGATCATCGGGCAAATCCACCAAAGCCCACACTTTGTTCTCATACGATTGATGCTATCTATAATTTTCTCAATATGGACTTCATTTGCGACTCGAGGATGAGCTGGATGAATATTTTGATCAGATTGACTATTCTCTTCATCTTCAGCATTGGCTTCAGACTAAGCATTGTCTTCATGTTGATTCGGTGCATAAATGACGATCTCATCCTTAGCCCGTTCCTTGGTGGGTATAATTTCTCCAGTATCCATCAGCTTGATAGCTTCACCTGGTGTAGCTTCATCTAGCACATTTGGCAGGTGCTCTCTTTCCGAGCTATTGGTTTCATCTAAGCGCACATCTACAGTTTCAACCACTTTGTAGTGAAAGAGGTTGAAGGCTCTATAGTGAAAGAGGTTGAAGGCTCTGTAGGTGTGCAAATTTAGGTGTGTGATGTGGATCCTTGATCCAGCACCTAGCACCAAAGACTTTGAAGTAACTGACGTTTGGCTTATTACCAGTCAAAAGTTCATAGGATGTTTTCTTGAAGAACTTGTGAAGATATACTCTGTTCATGATGTGGCATGCAGTATCAATGGCTTCGGGCCAGAATTTTCTTGGAGTCTTGTATTCATCAAGCATTGTCCGTGCCATCTCAATGAGTGTTCTGTTCTTGCGCTCCACAACGCCATTCTGTTCAGGTGTGTAAGGAGAAGAGAACTCATGTAATGCCCAAAGTATCAAGATAAGTCTCGAGGCCTCAAGATCTAGCTCATCGGCCCTATAGAGAATTATGTGCTTGATCTTGATGCCATAATTCGTTATGGCCCGATTTGTGAAGCGTCTAAAAACATCATGCACTTCCGTCTTATAGAGAATTATGTGTACCCAGGTGTATCTCGAGTAATCATCAACAATAACGAAGCCATAGAGATGTGAAATAGTAGTAAGGGTAGACTAGTGAGTAGGGCCAAATAGATCCATGTGAAGAAGCTCGAAGGGACGTGAGTTAGTCATGATTGTCTTCGAGGGATGCTTGGCTCTAGTCATCTTTCCAGCTTCACAGGCACCACATAGATGATCCTTCTTGAACTTGACACCCTCAATGCCAATGATGTGCTTCTTCTTCGCGAGAGTGTACATGTTCGTCATGCCCACATGTCCTAGCCGTCGATGCCATAGCCAGCATTCTGAATCCTTTGCTAGAAGATATACGGCAAGCTATGGTCATGTTGAGAAATCTACCATATACAGATCACTTCTTCGATAGCCTTCGAAGACTAGAGATTTGTGAAATTCCATTAGCACAAGACTACGATTTTTTCCAAATATCACAATCATGTTCAGATCACAAAGCATTGGCACAGACATTAAGTTGTATCCAAGGGATTCAACAAGCATCACTTTATCCATGTGATGATCCTTTGACATAGCAACTCTACCAAGACCCAATACCTTGCTTTTACCAGTGTCAGCGAATGTGATGTGGCTCTTAGTAGATGGATGTAGGGTTGAATCCATAAGAAGACTTCGATCACTAGTCCTATGGTTGGTGCAGCCGCTATCCATGATCCATTCAGTTGCTTTCGGAGTTGTACCCTACAGTGCAGTTAGCGGGATAGGCTTCACCAAGAGTATTGTTAAGCAGAAACATGTAACGAACATGCATTTTATCAAAGTTTAAATTCTGGTTAGGCATGATAGGATGCTCGTCAAGGAACCTGGGATGAAATACATGATAAGGCCATTGGAGCATTTTATCTTGCGTCCCACAAAGTGTTTTAGGTCTCCAGCATTGGTGTCGGAAGATTTTGCTTTCGGGATGGAGACTTTTCCCTGCAAGAAAAGTTAATTCTTCTTAACCACCCACATCTTCACGGGTGGATTAGAAGCAATAAGTCTAATTGCAACATCTGAGAACTTTGGCTTGGGAGCCCTAGCAAATAGCTTCGCATGAGGAGAATAGTGCTCACATGAATATGCAGAAAAGTTCTTAATTTTGTGAACACATCGGTTAGAGGAAACACGCTCATATTCATGTGTCTCATAATGGTTCTCCTGCAAAACATTGGCGTTAGGTTGGCCATGAGTGGTCCTCTGTCTGTATGAAGCCTTTGGGCCATATGACGCCTTTGGTCTGGGGTTTGTATTCTTCCCAGGTGGTGTCATGATGACATTCACGGGAAGCTTCTCAAGACAGCTTTTGGGCACCTAGATCTTCTTCTGGGGTGACCTATTCCTGCAATTAGTACCAATGTACCTGGCAAACACTTCACCATTCCAATTCTTAAACAGTTAATAATTGGCATCAAAGTATTCATCAATGACAATTGGGTTAGCACAAGTCAAGCCAGATAAAGTGGATGGGTCCACTGAAGGATTCTTAGCAGCAACCCAGGTGGTTTTGGGGTACTGCTCAGGCGTCCACTATGAATCATCAACGTTCATTTTCCTCTCGAACCCAACACCCTCTTTCCTAAGGTTTTGGTTCAGAACCTATTTCTTGACGACATTGCACAAGGTTCGAGGCCCTTTGAGGCTTTTGTACATGCCAGTCTCAAGCAATGTCTTCAACCTAGCATTCTCATCAGCAATAGTAGTGGCATCCTCAGTAGAGGGGTTAGTTACCACATCAGCAGTTGAAGATATTGCAACATCGGAAGTAGTAGAACATCCAACAACAAAGACAACATTATCATGCTCAAGACACTTTAAGCATGGTGGAACAAATTCTACCTGAGCAGAACTGATCTGTTGGGCGAGTAGTGACTCATTCTCTTTTTGAAGATCTTCATGAGACACTCTTAGTTTCTCAAGATCTTGCTTCCTTAGAAGATAATCGTAGGAAATCTTCTCATGAAAGGCTGAGAGATTTTCATGACGACTTTCAAGTTCTGCATACTTAACGTGAAGGCTTTTAATATCTTCGATTAATTACTGAGTTAGATTCATTTCCGCGTCGAACAGGTCATCGCTTTTGTCTAGCAGCTTTTGAATATGTTCCATAGTAGTTCGTTGCTCAGTTGCAATTTTAGCAAGTGTCTTATAACTAGGTTTGGATTCACATTCAGAGATATCTTCACTAGAGGTTCGGAAATAGGCATCGCATGAATTTACCTTGGCACCACGTGCCATGAAGCAGTAGGTTGGAGCAGAGTCATCATCATCATCAACAGCTTTGGCTTCAGCGTTGTGACCATTGTCTTCAATGTTGAAGATTGACTTGGCGATGAACGCTGATGCCAGCGCCAGGCTTGCCACACCTGAATCAGACTCCTCCTGGCACTCCACCTCCGCCTCCTCAGAGGCAGACTCCTCCTATGAATCCATCGCCTTGCCAATAAATGCACGAGCCTTGCTTGATGAGGTCTTCTTGTGAGATGAAGACTTTGACGAAGACTTTGAAGAAGATTTTGATGATTTCTTCTTCTTCTTGTCATCAGAATCATATTCCTTGCTCTTCTTCTTCTTCTTCTTCTTCTTCTTCTTCTTCTTCTTCTTCTTCTTCTTCTTCTTCTTCGATTCCTTATCCCACTTAGGACATTCAAAGATGTAGTGGCATGTCTTCTTGCATTTATGGCAAGTTCTCTTCTTTGTAGTCACGTGATGAAGCCTAGTCGTTCTTTGAGCTAGATCTTGAAGACTCGCTGAACCGATTCTTCTTGGAGAACTTCTGGAACTTCCTCACAAGCATTGCAAGCTCTTTGCCAAGCTCTTTAGGATCACCGGAGCTACATTCATATTCTTCTTCAGATGAGGAAACAACTTTTGCCTTCAGGGCATGGGTTCGGCCATAGTTGGTACCATAGATATCTCGCTTCTTAGATAGGTGGAACTCATGTGTGTTGAGCCTCTCAAGTATATCAGACAGATCGAGATATTTGAAGTCAGGACGTTCTTGTATCATCAGGGCTAAGGTGTCAAACAAGCTGTCAAGTGATCTCAGAAGCTTCTTCACGATCGCATGGTTGGTGATTTCAGTGGCGCCGAGAGCACGAAGCTCATTGGTGATATCAGTCAAGCGATCGAACGTGAGTTGGACATTTTCATTGTCATTTCTCATGAAGCAGTTGAAGAGATTACGAAGAACATCAATTCTTGAGTCTCTCTGAGTTGAGACGCATTTGTTTACCTTGGACAGCCAGTCCCAGACTAGCTTTGCAATTTCCAGTGCACTCACACGGCCATACTGCCCTTTGGTCATATGACCACAGATGATGTTCTTGGCAGTTGATTCCAATTGCTCAAATCTCCTGACATCAGCAGCGGTGACGCCTTCACCGAGTTTGGGAACACCAGTCTTGACGACACACAAAAGATCAACATCAATGGCTTCAAGATGCATACACATCTTGTTCTTCTAGTAGGGGTAGTCAGTGCCGTTGAAGACAGGGCATGTAGTGGAGACCTTGATTATCCCAGCAGTCGACATAGTTAAAACTCCAGGTGGTTAAACTGAATCACATAGAACAAGGGAGTACATTGCTCTAATACAAATTGAAAGTGCTAGTTATCGACTAGAGGGAGGTGAATAGGCAATTTTTGTGGAAGTCTTCAAAACATGATGGCTTCGAATACAAACAAGTAAACTAAACCTATAAAGTAAGCAGTAGAACGAAGACTACACTAGGCAAGCATTAATCAAGCATACAATACAGTCAAAGCTCGAAGACTAACTGGAACTAGGTAGACAGGATCAGGATGGAAGATAGGACGAAGCCAAACAGATATAAGTCTTCACACAATGAGGTCAAATGAATCAGGCAGGCAAGTAATGATTTCACGAAGACAAACTGTAAAGTAAGGAGAGTAAGGGATAAAACTAGTTGCTTGCAAAGACAAGGATTTGGTAGACCAGTTCTAGTTGCTGTGACAACTGTACATCTGGTTAGGGAGGCTGAGATTGAACTTAGAAGACCGTGTCTTCACCTTATTCCCCTTGAGCTGAGGACACCCAGTCCTCGCCCAATCACTCTGGTAATTCTTCAAGGTAGACTTCCAAACCTTCACAAACTACGTTCACCGGCAATCCACAATGACTCTTGCTCTGAACATGACGTCTAACCGGCTGGAGGATTCATAGTCCTCAAGTGTAACAAGCCTCCAGATCACTCGGACAGAAAGACTACAGTGATGCCTAACACTCTTTTCCTCTGGGTGTTTTGGGCTTAGTTCTCGCAAGGATCTCTATCTCAAATGCTTCGGAGGTGGGTTGCTCTCAAACGATAAAAGTTGTGCACTAACTCCGAGAAGCCACCAATTTATGGTGTAGGGGGTGGGATATTTATAGCCAAGAGGCAACCCGACCTGATATGTCCGAAATGACCCTAGGTCACTCAGGAACTGACACGTGTCCAATGGCCGGATTTCAAACACACGCGACAACTTGGCTTGGGCTACAAGCAAAGCTGACTCATCCAGCTCTGCAGAAGGTTTTCTCTCATTGTTTTTGCTCGAAGACATAGGATTTGCTCGAGCATCAATTCAGTCACTCTGACTTTGTTCACTTCGAACCCACTTAACAGTACGGTGGTTCCTATGACTCAATAAAGAAGAAAGGAAACTACGAAACAACTATGTCTTCGCACTCCATAGTTTTCAAGTGAATATCTTCACATGTCATAATCTTTGTCGTGAATGTATTCACAAACCACCATTGTCTTCAATGCCTTCACACATTTTCAGGGGTTATCTCTGGTAGGTAAACCGAATCAATGAGGGACTACTACCTGTGTTATCCTACAATTCTCACAAACACATTAGTCCGTCCACTTCGTTTGTCGTCAATACTCCAAAACCAACTAGGGGTGGCACTAGATGCACTTACAATAACCTTTCGGGAAATCAGATTCAACCCGACCCCGCCCTCCACCAACATCTTAGTGACCTTGAGGTTGCGAATTGTTGGAGAGACCAACGACGGTAGTTCTCCGGCAAGTGCATCATCCAAGACCTCACATTGGACTTGAGAGCCAAAGGGAAGTAATTGGTGAATACCTTCTCATCTCTTCCCCAGTAGCTTGAATAGCGTTGGTGTAGATGCTCAGAAACTCTGTCGGGTTTAGCCTCCCATCATACTTCTCGGGTATCTCTGGCTTGAACATGCGGACGGACGGCCAACGGGCTTGCCGCAGCTCACGAGTAAAGGCGGGGCACCCAACCCCGAAAGGTAGGCACCCGCCAGTATCGAGCGTAGGCTCGTCGACATCAGGACCATCGCACCCATTGGACGAGCGGTGGTTGCCGCAACATCGCTCAATAAGAACGCACACATCTTCCCTTTGCCTGCCCTCCGAGGCTTGCTACCGGTCTGGACGTGCTCGAGGGTCAGAAGAGGCCATCAAGACATAGTCAGGTTCTTGATTCTGCTGTGCTCGTGCTGGCTGTCGTGGCGAGGACTGTACTGCAGGGGTGGCCCTTCCATACAACTAGCAGCACGAGCTGTCACCGTCGCTTGGGGAGGCCGTGATGGGTCGCCTCGTTGTGAGCCCCCAACCTTAGCAAAACTGAGCAGGCTCTGGACTATGGCACACCACTCATCCATTTGCTCAGCCGCTGGTGGGAACCTTAGTAGCAGCTGACCCATCCCATGGCCTTCGTAGCCGCGCTCGGCATGGGTGATGATGACGCAGATCGTACCATTGCTCGGCTCCTGACAGTGCCAGCAGAGACAGTACCACGTCCCCGCTATTGCGGGGCGGCCACCTGGATGGCATGGAGGCGCGGCGAAGGCGCTCGAGGGACATCAGCTCCGTCGGGCGCAGCGACTTGGTAGACTCTCCCCGGGGAGGCTCACGCGTTGTGGTCGCTCCCAAGACGAGGGCAGACGGAGGGCGGCGATTTATCCCGGACCGAGCGCCATCTCTGCGGCTGTGCCCGTCGGCGAGAGGATGGAGTGTGGATGTAGTCATCCCTTCACCCGTAGGTCATGGAGCATGGCCATTGGGGTGTTGCTGATGTTGCTCTCCCTCGGTGTCTCCCGCTCCTGCTTCGGCCGCGGGGGAAGTGGAGACGGTGCCACCTGCTCCAACCACATCCCCAGCAGTGTCCACATCCTTTCGCACCTCCGCACCTTCCATAGCATTGGTGACTACACGCAGTGGAGCCTTTGAGGTGGACGGGTGAGCTGAAGCACCGGATTTCCTCTGTAGGTATTCCTGTAGGAAGAGGCTACCATGTGGCGAATGGCTACCACTTAATCACTTTATGGCTTGACAGCGCACTGATTGACGACGTGGGTCATGGTGGAGTGGTTGGTGAGGTGCTTCTTGCCTTTGCGAGTCCCGGCAGGCCCTACCGGGACGTCTTGGATGCTCTCTTCTGGGGGTGGCTCCGCCCTCGTCGAGCTCGTACGTCCGGCAAGGGAGGCTTTTCTCCTGGTGGTATCTCACTTCTTTGGCTTGACATTGGTCCTCTTGGTCTACATGTTGGTCCCTCGAAGATCTTGGTCTCCTGTACTCTGGCATGGCATGCTGCCATAATCTTGTTCCCGTGCATGTGCACAGTCTGGGCAATAGACCCAGGGTTTGTTGCACCGACATGAGGTATGTGATACCGTAAGTAAACGGACGCTGAAAAATCCGCAAAAATATTTTCTGTTAGTTTTGGAATATACTAAAAGTTAGGAAAATAAGAAACAACCAGGAAGGCACCCGAGTAGGACACAACCCACTTGGGCGCGCCAGGGGGGCAGGCGTGCCATGGTATCATGTGCCCACCTCGGGAACCTTCCCGACTCCATTTTAATCTCATTTGCTCGTTTCCCAAGATAAAAATCTTTATATACCCCACGGACGTATTGACCGTCCTATCACGGAGAAATCTTCTGTTCCTCTTTCTTGTTGTTTCAAAATATGTCGTGTCAAGATTCAGAGGAGGATTGCCCAGTTTCTTACCAGCCTTCGGATAAAATATCTTCAAGGATACCTAGCCCTATATATGGTTCACTTATGAGGAACATGAAGATGAACCAGGCCCCCTTGTTTCAAGCAAGAAATCAAGGAGGCATTATGCAAGAGGATAATAAATCTTGAGATGGAGAACGATAAGTTGAGGATGGATAATATTACCCTCCGATGCAAGCTGGAGAAAAAGGAGGATAAGCTCGCTACTACCTCATCACCATCACCTTCTTCATCACCGAAGGAGATTTGAGTTCATGGTATGGTCATCCCCCTTGGCTTGTGCCAAGCTTGGGGGAGGTGTCCTGGTAACGTATCACCATCACTATCTTTTATTTCATCTATTTTAGTTTGATCTTTAGTTTCTTATGATTTAGTGGAATGAAATTTTAAGTCCAACCCTTTATCTTTGAGTGTTTGCTTAGTGATCTATCTATCGATGTAATCATGTGCAAGATATATATACTAAAGAGTAGTTTGATTTTTGTTTGTTTACTTTTATGTTTCAATAAAAAGAAAGGAAAATAAACGAAAAGATCATATGCTAATTTTATGGTAAGTAATGACATTACATAAGGAAAAGTATCAGTGGTAAAATTTGTTGGAGATTGACAAACATAGCATTAGTCAATGATGCAACTCATGTAATAATTAATAAGGGAAGAGAAGATTCACATGCAAATACATTATCTAAGACATCTTTTATGATTGTGATCCCCCACTAAATATTTTGTGTCAAGATAGTTAACGTTGGACAAGGGAGACAATGTAATGATTTATGTTTGTTCATATTCACATAGAAGTTATATTGTCCAAGATCCTTTAACATGTGGTGCTTGCTCAATATGTTTTGTCGGTGTACGAAAGTAGGGGGCCTCTTTCTACCCCTTTACTTGTGCACGGGCAGTCAGAGCCGCACCTGTGGCCATGCTTAGCGGGGTAGAGGAACGAAGCAAAATTACAAGACTACCGAAGCGGCGCTCAAACCAGGGGCGCAAAAGGTAAAGTGACAAGATGGGCTTCCCCTGGCAAGACCCTTGCCGGGGCAGCCTATGCAGCCCCGGCAAGAGCCTAGACGGGGCAACTTACCCAACGCCAGCAAGGCCACGACCCTTGAGCCTAAGAGTTCCGACACCGTCAACAACATTGGAACCAAAGCTAGGGAGGGGCCCTGCATAGTGGCATGCAGATCTTTGTGAAGACAAAGGGCCTGCGAGGCCTAGATAGGAACCAGAAGACAAAACAACAGCGAGGCTCCTTGCCGAGGATGCCCACGGGGCCCCGGCAAGGCTCCTGCCGAAGATACCCACGAGGCCCCAGCAAGACTCTTGCCAGGAATATTAGCAAGACCGTGGCAAGGCTTTGCCGCCCCGTCGCCGACCCAGCTCAGCGACCGACCCACCAACTAAACAAGTACCCACGCGGTCGTACGTGGCTCCTAATCCAACCAGTCAAGCACCTACGTGGTGGCATGCAGATCTTCGTGAAGACCCTGTCACCACACCAGCTCAGCAGCCTGCCAGCTTACATGGCACTGCATTCCTCATTGGCCTGGACGCGGGTGAAGCAAGGCTAAGCGGCGATGGATGGGACGGGCTTTGTTGCCATCCCGGATAAAGCAAGAGGACACCTAAGTAGCACAGTTAATGCACTTTGTCCTGTGGTGTCAGGCGATAAGCTTGTACACTGCATAGACTTTCCACCTCCTGTGTGCCACTGTGGCGTCCCCTTTGAACTATAAAAGGAGGCCCGAGGCATACTGAGGGGGGGATTCGGATCTTTTGAACAAATCATGTGTTGTGGCTAGTTCAATAGGTCAAGAACACTCAAATATACACCGAAGGAGTAGGGTATTACGCATCCTCGCGGCCCGAACCTGGGTAAATGATCTTTGTGCTTACTCCTAGACCCGCTATTTCCACAACCCTGTGCCCACCGACCGTAGTAGGGATTCCAGTGATCCCATAAGTGTTGTTTTCCACCGACATCTTTGGTGCACCAGGTAGGGGGGCGCAGTTGTGAAAATCTGGTCTAGCAGCTAGTTTAGCAATTCTTCATCGCCATGGCTCCCAAGAAGAAGATGACGACGGCGGTCAGTTCATCCAAACCCGGACGGCCCGTACCAGGGCGGGCAAGTAGCTGGGCGGTCGCGAACAGAAGCCGAGGCGCGGCCCACGAACACCCACATCGATCTGACAGTCAAAGCCTGGCGAGTCGCATCGTTCATGGGCAAGACGACGGGCCGCGCGCTGCCAAATCCAAAGATGGAGCTGGGCCCCCCTCAGGTAGCGCGGGGCCCTCCAAGGACGGTGCCATGCCACCTACCGGCGGTGCGGTGACCTCGAAGACACCTACATTGGCGCCCACGACACGCTCTTCCCAAGTTGTGCGCGATGAGTAGCGTCACCACGCTGGTGACCCCGGGCGTCGCCGTGGGAAGAGTCCTACACATCATTCACGGGACGAGGAAGGCCAGCATGCACACCGAAGTGCTGGTGAAAATGGCATACAGCCGCAATGCCATGATAGAGCTCTTTCTAACATGGTTAGAAGTCGGAGCGTGTCACGGTCCACACAGCTTTCGCCGCCGCCCACGCCAGTAGAAGCTTTGGCGTGCGCGCAGCTGCTCCTCGACTTTCCTCCTGCTGCGGAAAATCTCATCGAGTGGAGAGCCACCATCCGGAGCCTCGTCGGCATCGCCAACAAAGATGAGCAACGACCAGCGGGGCCCTTAGGCCGACGCTCCGTCGAGCCACCGCATGCCAGTGGTGGAATGGCCAGAGGTGATGCAGCCATGGTGCACTCTCCTCCCCCACACTAGTTACCACGGGTTTCGGTCCGTCGTGATGACGCTTGTGATAACATTTCCATAACGTTGTCTGACCCACGGACCCACCGTGCTCAGCGCCAAGTTCTTCAGGAGCGAGCCCTTGACGACACTTGAACCACCATCGAACGCCGGCGTGAAGCGCGCCACCAGTTAGATAGGCGGGCAGGGCCCACTATGGACCACCCGGCACCGAGAGGCTATGGTGGCCTACCCGATGAGGTGGGTTGCCTAGCCTTTACCCATGAGCTGCGGTAGTTCCAGTGGCCCTCCCACCACACGTTCAAGCCCGAAGTTGGCGAGAAGTACAAAGGCAAGACTCACCCTTCGGAGTTCCTCGGCATCTACACCATCGCGATGCAAGCTGCTGGAGCCCGCGATGACAAGGTGCTTGCCAATTACTTCCCGTTGGAACTTGAGCCCATTGTCATGTCATGGTTGATGCACTTGCCGGCGGATTCCATTTCTTCTTGGTCAGATTTGTGTCATGAGTTTGTTGGTGCCTTCTCTGGGGACCATCAAGCTCATGGCCAGGCAAACAATTTGCATATCATCCCCCAGAAGGAAGGTGAAAACCTACGCAAGTACATACAGAGGTTCAGCCGAGTGTAGTGCAACATCCCAGATGTTCATCCTGCCGCCGTGATCAGCGCACTCCATCAGAATGTGCGCAACCACAAGATGCGTGAAGAGCTGGTGATGAACAAGGTCAAAGATGTGGCCGAACTTTATGTTCTGGCCGATAGGTGCACTCTAGCTGAAGAGGGGAGGAAGTACCCCAGGGAGGACGCTAGTGCGGAAACCGACTCCACGAAGACACCGCCGCCCTGACGAAGAAGGGCCTATGCCGCACCAGAAAGCGCAAGGGCAAGGCCATGCTTGCCATCGAGGGATCTGACGACACCGGCGCTGCCAAGAAGGCCAAGGCAAATGACCCCGACAAGGAAATTGCCGGGTGCACTGCTTGCCGGGGCTTGACAAACATAGCATTAGTCAATGATGCAACTCATGTAATAATTAATAAGGGAAGAGAAGAGTCAGATGCAAATACATTATCTAAGACATCTTTTATGATTGTGAGCCCCCACTAAATATTTTGTGTCAAGATAGTTAACGTTGGACAAGGGAGACAATGTAATGATTTATGTTTGTTCATATTCACATAGAAGTTATATTGTCCAAGATCCTTTAACATGTGGTGCTTGCTCAATATGTTTTGTCGGTGTACGAAAGTAGGGGCCCTCTTTCTACCCCTTTACTTGTGCACGGGCAGTCAGAGCCGCACCTGTGGCCATGCTTAGCGGGGTAGAGGAAGGAAGCAAAATTACAAGACTACCAAAGCGGCGCTCAAACCAGGGGCGCAAAAGGTAAAGTGACAAGATGGGCTTCCCCTGGCAAGACCCTTGCCGGGGCAGCCTATGCAGCCCCGGCAAGAGCCTAGACGGGGCAACTTACCCAACGCCAGCAAGGCCACGACCCTTGAGCCTGAGAGTTCCGACACCGTCAACAACATTGGAACCAAAGCTAGGGAGGGGCCCTGCACAGTGGCATGCAGATCTTTGTGAAGACAAAGGGCCTGCGAGGCCTAGATAGGAACCAGAAGACAAAACAACAGCGAGGCTCCTTGCCGAGGATGCCCACGGGGCCCCGGCAAGGCTCCTGCCGAAGATACCCACGAGGCCCCGGCAAGACTCTTGCCAGGAATATTAGCAAGACCGTGGCAATGCTTTGCCGCCCCGTCGCTGACCCAGCTCAGCGACCGACCCACCAACTAAACAAGTACCCACGCGGTCGTACGTGGCTCCTAATCCAACCAGTCAAGCACCTACGTGGTGGCATGCAGATCTTCGTGAAGACCCTGCCACCACACCAGCTCAGTAGCCTGCCAGCTTACATGGCACTGCATTCCTCATTGGCCTGGACGCGGGTGAAGCAAGGCTAAGCGGCGATGGATGGGACGGGCTTTGTTGCCATCCCGGATAAAGCAAGAGGACACCTAAGTAGCACAGTTAATGCACTTTGTCATGTGGTGTCAGGCGATAAGCTTGTACACTGCATAGACTTTCCACCTCCTGTGTGCCACTGTGGCGTCCCCTTTGAACTATAAAAGGAGGCCCGAGGCGTACTGAGGGGGGATTCGGATCTTTTGAACAAATCATGTGTTGTGGCTAGTTCAATAGGTCAAGAACACTCAAATATACACCGAAGAAGGACTAGGGTATTACGCATCCTCGCGGCCCGAACCTGGGTAAATGATCTTTGTGCTTACTCCTAGACCTGCTATTTCCACAACCCTGTGCCCAGCGACCGTAGTAGGGATTTCAGTGATCCCATAAGTGTTGTTTTCCACCGACATCTTTGGTGCACCAGGTAGGGGGGCGCAGTTGTGAAAATCCGGTCTAGCAGCTAGTTTAGCAGTTCTTCATCGCCATGGCTCCCAAGAAGAAGACGACGATGGCGGTTGGTTCATCCAAACCCGGACGGCCCGTACCAGGGCGAGCAAGTAGCTGGGCGGTCGCGAACAGAAGCCGAGGCGCGGCCCACGAACACCCACATCGATCTGACAGTCAAAGCCTGGCGAGTCGCATCGTTCATGCGCAAGACGACGGGCCGCGCGCTGCCAAATCCAAAGATGGAGCTGGGCCCCCCTCAGGCAGCGCGGGGCCCACCAAGGACGGTGCCATGCCACCTACCGGCGGTGCGGTGACCTCGAAGACACCTACATTGGCGCCCACGACACGCTCTTCCCAAGTTGTGCGCGATGAGTAGCGTCACCACGCTGGTGACCCCGGGCGTCGCCGTGGGAAGAGTCCTACACATCATTCGCGGGACGAGGAAGGCCAGCATGCACACCGAAGTGCTGGCGAAAATGGCATACAGCCGCAATGCCATGATAGAGCTCTTTCTAACATGGTTAGAAGTCGGAGCGTGTCACGGTCCACATAGCTTTCGCCGCCGCCCACGCCAGTAGAAGCTTTGGCGTGCGCGCAGCTGCTCCTCGACTTTCCTCCTGCTGCGGAAAATCTCAACGAGTGGAGAGCCACCATCCGGAGCCTCGTCGGCATCGCCAACAAAGATGAGCAACGACCAGCGGGGCCCTTAGGCCGACGCTCCGTCGAGCCACCGCATGCCAGTGGTGGAATGGCCAGAGGTGATGCAGCCATGGTGCACTCTCCTCCCCCACACTAGTTACCACGGGTTTCGGTCCGTCGTGATGACGCTTGTGATAACATTTCCATAACGTTGTCTGACCCACGGACCCACCGTGATCAGCGCCAAGTTCTTCAGGAGCGAGCCCTTGACGACACTTGAACCACCATCGAACGCCAGCGTGAAGCGCACCACCAGTCAGATAGGCGGGCAGGGCCCACTATGGACCACCCGGCACCGAGAGGCTATGGTGGCCTACCCGATGAGGTGGGTTGCCCAGCCTTTACCCATGAGCTGCGGTAGTTCCAGTGGCCCTCCCACCACACGTTCAAGCCCGAAGTTGGCGAGAAGTACAAAGGCAAGACTCACCCTTCGGAGTTCCTCGGCATCTACACCATCGCGATGCAAGCTGCTGGAGCCCGCGATGACAAGGTGCTTGCCAATTACTTCCCGTTGGAACTTGAGCCCATTGTCATGTCATGGTTGATGCACTTGCCGGCGGATTCCATTTCTTCTTGGTCAGATTTGTGTCATGAGTTTGTTGGTGCCTTCTCTGGGGACCATCAAGCTCATGGCCAGGCAAACAATTTGCATATCATCCCCCAGAAGGAAGGTGAAAACCTACGCAAGTACATACAGAGGTTCAGCCGAGTGTAGTACAACATCCCAGATGTTCATCCTGCCGCCGTGATCAGCGCACTCCATTAGAATGTGCGCAACCACAAGATGCGTGAAGAGCTGGTGATGAACAAGGTCAAAGATGTGGCCGAACTTTATGTTCTGGCCGATAGGTGCACTCTAGCTGAAGAGGGGAGGAAGTACCCCAGGGAGGACGCTAGTGCGGAAACCGACTCCACGAAGACACCGCCGCCCTGACGAAGAAGGGCCTATGCCGCACCAGAAAGCGCAAGGGCAAGGCCGTGCTTGCCATCGAGGGATCTGACGACACCAGCGCTGCCAAGAAGGCCAAGGCAAATGACCCCGACAAGGAAATTGCCGGGTGCACTGCTTGCCGGGCCTTGGCGGCTCTGACAAGCCAGGAAGCTCCAACAAGCAGTACTGGAAGATCCACCACACCAAGGGCCACGACCTCCAGAACTGCTGACAAGTTGAGTTGCTTGCTAAGAAGCGAAAAGCTGAGTATGAGAGGCGGGACAAGGAGAAGGGTTAAGACGGTGCCAAGGATCCGGCAAGAAGTGTGGCGACCAAGGAGGCCGCAGTGGCAAGGATTACCAGCAAGAGAGGCCCGCACGGGGTTGTGACAAGAAGCAGGAAGATGATGATCATGACGAGGATGACGAGTCCGGCGAACACGAGTTTCAGAAAGCTATGGAGGCCATGTACGTCGAAGGTGGCGCCTCGCTGCACACCTCTCACCGCCAGCTCAAGCAGTGGGCGCGTGAGATCGTAGTGGCGGAGCCATCATTCGACGCTCAGAAGCCATTGAAGTGGTCCAGCACGCCTATCATTTTTGACACTAAGGACCACCCTGATTGCACAACTATGGTCGGGTGTCTGCCGTTGTTGGTTTCACCAACGATACGCAACCTCAAGGTGACGAAGATGCTAATTGACGGCGGGGCCGGTCTGAACTTGATCTTGTCTGTTGTGATCAAAAGGCTGCAGATTCCTGATGGAGACCTCGAAGAGACGGGCACGTTTCAAGGGGTCAACCCGGGAAGGAGTCAGCCGAAAGGTAAGGTCACGATGCCCGTGACGTTTGGAAGCAAGTTGAACTACATGACAGAGAGGATTGTCTTCGATGTAGCTGAGATCCCCTTTCCCTACAACAGGATCCTCAGCCGCCCGGCACTAGACAAGTTCATGGCAGTGTCACATTACGCCTACAACACGCTAAAGGTGCCTGGGCCGATGACCATCATCACCGTCCCCTCCGACAAGAAGGACGTGCTGATCTGCGCTGACCAACTCTACCGGGAAGCAGTTGCGGCGATTGCCGCCAAGGCACTTGCTCCTGCCACCGAAGCCCCGGGAGGGAAGAGGACCGGCAAGATCTCTCGCACCCACTCCGGCAAGCGCACCTCTTCGGAGTGTTGTGCTCCCGTCGAGGACGTGCCAGAGAGCTCCACCGGCAAGAGCAAGAAATCTAGAGCTGCACCACCAGAGACCTAGAAGGTGTCCGTTAAGGAGGATGGCACAGGAGGGGATTTCACCATAAGCTGCAGCCTCGATAGCAAATAGGAAGGCACATTTGTCACTTTCCTATGGGCGAATGTCGATGTGTTTGCATGGCAAGCATCCGACATCCCCGGTGTTCCCAGGGAGGTGATTGAGCACCATCTTGTTGTTTGTCCTCACACGCAACCCGTCAAGTAGAAGGTCAGGAACCAGGCATTCGAAAGGCAGGATTTCATCAGAGAAGAGATCAAGAAGCTTGAAGCGGTAGGCTTGGTGAGAGGAGTATTCCATCCGACATGGTTGGCCAATCCGGTGGTGGTGCGCAAGGCAAATGGGAAGTGGAGTTTGTGTATTGATTACACAGATATCAATAAGGCCTGTCCAAAAGACCCTTTCCCGTTGCCACGCATTGACCAGCTTGTTGACTCCATGGCTGGGTGTGACTTGTTATCATTCCTTGACGCCTACTCAGGATACCACCAGATTTTCATGACGAGAGAAGATGAAGAGAATACAACATTCATCACCCTGTGTGGTATGTATTGCTTTTTACAGATGCCTTTGGGGTTGAAGAGTGCTGGCTCAACGTTGGCAAGAGTAGTCCAAATTGGTTTTGAGCCCCATCTACATAGAAATATGGAAGCTTATATGGATGACATAGTGGTCAAAACCAAGGACAAGGTAACACTTGTGCAAGATTTGGAAGAGACATTTGCACATTTGCACAAGATCAACCTCAAGCTGAACCCTGAGAAGTGTGTCTTCGGTGTTCCTTCCGGCAAACTTCTCGGATTCTTTGTGTCACAGCATGGGATCGAGGCGAATCCAAACAAGATCAAGGCCATTGAGCAGATTGAGGCGCCTAAGAGGATCAAGGATGTTCGTTGGCTCACTGGCTGCATTGCCGCCATGAGCAGATTCATCTCCAAGTATGCTGAGCGTGTCCTTCCCTTTTTCAAAATCTTGAAAAAGGCGGGCCTAATGGAATGGACCCAAGAGGCCGGAGCAGCACTGCAGGATTTGAAGAAATACCTATCCTCCACACCGATACTGGTTGCACCTAAACCACAAGAGCCGCTGCTGCTATATCTAGCGGCAACGAATCAAGTGGTCAGCGCCGCATTAGTGGCGCAGAGAGAGGTCGACGAAGTGCAGTGGCAACGGTAGGACTGGTGGATGGCGAGCTAGAGCTCCCCCCGGCAAGGCCTGGTACCGGCAAGGCGAGGCCACCAGCAGGGTCTGACGCTGGTGGGACAGGGCCTGCGCAACCAAATGAAGTGGTGCAGAAGAAGAAGAAAATGATGTAGCACCCGGTTTACTTTGTCAGCTCCCTCTTGCAAGGGGCTAGGTCAAGGTACTCCGGTGTGCAGAAATTGCTCTTCGGCCTCCTCCCGTCGCAACGGATACTTTGAAGCGCACAAGATCACCGTCATTACTTCGAAGCGCACAAGATCACCGTCGTCACCCGCCTCCCGTCGCAACAGATACTGCATAACCCGGACGCAACCGGGAGGATTGTGGAATGGGCCTTGGAGCTGTCGAGCTTTGGTTTGAAGTATGAAAGTACTTCGACGATCCAGAGCAGAGTCTTGGTAGAGTTCATTGTAGAGTGGACCTCGACGCCCGACGAAGAGATCCAGGAGACCACTCTTCCCGTCAAGGAAACAAGTCGCAACTGGGTTATGTACTTTGACGGGGCTTTCTTGATGCAAGGCGCCGGTGCTGGTGTGTTGCTCGTCGCACCCACCAGACAACACCTCAAGTATGTAATGCAGATGCACTTTCCAAGGGAGATGTCGATGAACAACACTGCTGAATATAAGGGGTTGCTTGCCGGTCTTAGGATCGCGGCAGACGTCGGGATCAAGAAGCTCATCGTCAGGGGTGATTCACAGCTTGTCGTTAGGCAAGTCAACAAGGATTATCAAAGCCCATTGATGGAGGCCTATGTAGATGAGGTGAGGAAGCTGGAGGAGCATTTTGACGGTAATACAGGCGGAGCATGTTCCTCGAGTGGAGAACGACATCGCCGACTACCTGTCAAAGCGCACTTCCTTCAAACTACCTATGGAACCAGGTACTTTTGTGCTTTGTTTAACTCAACCATCCGTTGAGCCATTAATAGAGCAGAACAAGCGGAGGAAATTAGGCCCCGGCAAGTACTTTCCCACCAAGCTCCCAAGAGCCGCTGGCAAAGATGTCGCCGTGGACACTGAGCCTTCCATGGGCAACCGAATCCAACAGGGCATCAAGCCCTGGACGTAGAGACAGCTGCTCCCATGGCACAGGAAATGCCTTTAGTCCTTGCCGTCGAGCCCCAGGCTCTGGCATGGGCACAACATACCGTTTGATTCTTCCAAATAGGGGAGCTTCCTAAGGAACAAGAAGAAGTGGAGAAAGTAGCCCGTCAGTCTGCCCTGTATCTGTTCGTTGACAACGTTCTATACACAAAAACACCAAACAGTGTGAAATTGAAGTGCATTCCATGGGAGGAAGGACTGGAGCTATTGGCAGAGATACATGGAGGCAAATGTGGCTCCCAAATAGGGTCGACGGCCTTTGCCTGCAAAGGCCTTCCGGCAAGGTTTCTTCAGTCCCACTAGCCTCGAGGATGCAACGACACTAGTAACCAAGTGTGAAGCGTGTCAGTTCCATTCAAAGAAGCTTCATATAGCCAGCTCAAGCCCTTCAAACAATCCCTCTCTCCTGGCCATTTTCGGTCTGGGGCTCGACAAACTGGGCCCTTTCCCCCGCGTTGTCGGGGGTTTGTGTACTTGTACATTGCAATATGTCGATGTTCTGGGAACGGGGGACCCCAGACTTGCCTACCCGCGGCCCACAGCGTGGCTCCAGCAGTGGCGCAGTACGGCCGGTCTTCGCCAGCCAAACACTCAAGACCCTCAAGAGGCGAACGACACAAGGCCTCCTCAGGAGCGGCCTCACCAGGCAGGCTCGTGAGGGGGCGGAGAGATCAAGGCAAGGGGTACCTCGTGAGGCTCCCGTGACTCAAGCCATGATGACCAAGGCCAGGCGGGCGCCAGTGCACACAATGTCCTCATTTCCCCTTTGGTGCTAAGGGGGCAAGCGCATGCGCGGAGTACCGAGGCATCAGGCAAAGGTTTCCATATCGGTGCAACAAGACCAAGACTAGCAGGACGGCAGGACGGAGGTCGTCGTGGAGCCCAGGACGGCGTCACCACCAGCGCCTTTGACAAGCGGAGACCACCTTTAGTCAGGATAGCTTGTACTAGCTATCCCCTTTCAAATTGGCCGTTGTTGGATCCCTTCACACTCAATATTGGGGGAGAGGACCAGGGCCTCGATAAATAGGACTAGCCACCACAGTAGAAAAGGAGGACGGAGACGGGAAGGAACTCAGTTCATCCTCGCATCCACCAAGCACAAGAACACCTCTCCTCGGGAGGCTGTTCTTCCCCTGTACTGTTCATCATCAGCCCATGAGGAAATCCACCACCACCACACTGGAGTAGGGTATTACACCACAATGGTGGCCTGAACTAGTATAAATCTTGTGTCTCTTGTGTTGAGAGTTCATCGAGCTAAGCTTAGAGATCACGGCGAGGCTGAGGGCCAGATTCAGTAGGGGGAAATCTTCGTGCGCACCCCAGTGTTCGAACCTCAAGGGTTTTGCCGGAACCCTAAATCCGACTTTGGCGCGCCAGGCAGGGGTGCGCCGAAGTCTTCCTTCCGCTAATCCGTGTCCCATCGCTTCATCGCATCCATCTCCGACGCCTGCCGAACCCGTGCTGATCACCGGGCCGCTCTCGCCGCATGCGTCGCCCAGACGGCTCCTGTTGGCGGACCTCCCCGTCGTTCTCCGTCGCCTGCCGCCACCGGCCCAACGGGGAACAAGCAGCAAGCATCCTCGCTGCACCCCTTGGTGCGGCGGGACGGCCGCACCACCACTCCGTCGCTGACCCCAGCCAGTTCATCGTCCCACGCACATCGTGCCGCCACGGACGTGCAGGCCGTGCTGCTTATGGCATGCGAGCTCCTGCGTTACCGCCCCGTCAACAACCTCTATGAGGAATAGCTCGCTCACATCACCGAGCTAGTCAGCGACACAGGGGGCTCTCCAGCGCCGTCCCTCCCGTTGCCTCGCCCTCCGCCAGGTACGGGCAACATAGCTCATGGAGCGCCTCCCACACCTCTGCCCCACGACAGTGCCCTGGCGCCAAGGCGCGCGGCCCCTAGGCGTGACCCACCACGTCCGGCGTCCGTGCGAGAAGAAGGAAGCTATCAAGAAATCCCTCGGCCTCAAGAAGGAACCCCCATGCTCCCTGCACCAGCACGATAAGACCGCGTACTGCCTATGGCAGCGGTGCGAGGGTACCATCAAGAGCAAGCTCTGCGTCAGCAAAGGGCCCCAGTGACCACAACACGTTGCCGGCCTTCACCCCTGAGCTGCGTAGCATTGGTGGGCCAGGCAAGTGCAAGTCGGACCTGCCTCCTCGCTATGACGGCACCCATGACCCCGCGGAGTTCTTGCAGCTCTACGATCTGAGCATCGAGGCGGCCAACGGCGATGAGAAAATCATGGCGACTTGGTTTCCCATGGCACTCAAGGACGGTGCCCGCTCGTGGCTCCTGAACCTGCCTCCCGACTCGATCTCCTCCTAGGACAAGATGCGCAGCCGCTTCATCGCCAACTTCCAGGGCACTCGCGAATGCCCCCCGGCCGCGGGTGACCTGCACCGCATCAGGCAGCAGCCCGGGGTGACCCTGCAAAAATACATCCAGTGCTTCAACAACGTCGACCTCAAGATCCCCAAGGTGATGGACGAGGCCATCATCTCAGCGTTCTCTGATGGAGTCTGTGACGTCAAGATGAAGGAGGAGCTTGCCATCCACGAGGAGTTTTGCACATCCCTGGAGCTGTTCAACCTGGCGACCAAGTGCGCATGAGCTGAAAAGGGATGCATCTCCCTCCTCAAGCTCCCAGCTGCCGACCCGGAAGAAAAGAAGACCAAGGCCAAGGACGTGAAGTGCAAGGGAGTGGCCGTGCTCACGGCAGAACCAGACATGAAGCGCGACAGGGACCAGCTGGAGTCGTCCAAGGGCAGTTGACCGTTCTGCGCCTACCACAACCTCCACACCCACAACACCAATGATTGCTAGGAGCTTAGGGCCGTTTGAGGAGGACGCTTCGGTCGACGCCCCGAGCGCAATGACTAGGGCTACGACCGAGGAGGAGGACGATGGGACGACCGTGGACCTCGCGAGGAGTGGTGCGACCGACCTCGTGAGGATCACTGGCAGGACCAGCCTCGCGAGCGCGCCTGGAGGGATCAGCCTCGCGAGGACCGCCCCCAGGGTAACACGGGCCTTCCTCCGTTGCCGCCGCCGCCAAGAAGGAATGACGACCATCATCAAGACGAGGGGGCCGGGGGCTTCCAGGAGCCACGTGCCATCGCTTGCATCTTGGGCGGGGCTCAGGCCTCAGCCTCTCAGCGTATCTTCAAGAAGTTTGCTCACGAGGTGAACGCATCCCTCCCCAGGCTCGAGGCCACGCGCCGGCTCAGGTGGTCCAAGTGCACCATCACCATCATCTCGGCAGATCAACTCAAGTGCACGGCTACTGCTGGCGTTCTCCCGGTGCTCTGTTCACCCGTCATCAGCAACGTGCAAGTCACAGAGACCCTCAGCGATGGCAGCGTAGGGCTTAGCGTCCTGTCCACCAAGATGGTCGACAACCTTCAAGTGCCATATGATCAGCTTCACCCCACCAAGCCCTTCTCAGGAGTTACCGATGTTTCCACCACACCGATAGGGCAGGTCTACCTCCCTGTCACCTTCGGACAATGATACAACTACCGCACTGAGCTCATCGACTTCGACGTCACCCACATCCACCTGTCGTACAATGCCATCCTCGGGTATCTAGCCCTGGCCAAGTTCATGGCAGTGACCCACCATGGCCACAAAGTCCTCAAGATGCCAGCAAGCGGTGGAATCATCACGGTCCCCTGCGAAGAGGGAGATGCGGTGTGCTCCCTCGAGCATGCCTTCCAAGCCGCAACAATTGAGAACCCGGACAGCAAGGGCGAGAACCCTCCTGAGGCCATCCCCCAGAAGAGGAAGCAACCGCTCTGCACAGGGCCTCAGGAGGTCGGCACCTTGGGTGGTGCCGCGTCAGGATCAGCGCCCGTGCTTGGGGAGCCTCCTTCCATCGCATAGGAAGGTGCGCCCGAAGCCCTCCTCGGGCAGGGCTTGGGGGCTCTCTTCTGGAGGGCCTCAGACCTTGCCAACATCACGAGGGAGGCGCTCGGGCACCACTTGGAGACATGCTTCGCGGCACATTTCCCTCAGGAAGACACAGGGCGTGGAAAGCCCAACATTCAGGAGTTCATTGCCAAGACCACTCAGGAGCTTCAGGAAGCAAGGGCCATGCATGGAGACCGCCGCTCGCTTGGCGTGGCTCCCCATCCAGGCGAGGATGGTGGGCTGCGTGTCTGCATCGACGTCCCAGGGCTCAACCGAGCCGCATCTCAGGAGCGCTTCTGGCCTTCGCGTCTGGGACACTGCGAGGGTCCGCCGCACAGCTACGTTTGCATGCCTTTCGGGCTGCCGAACGCTGCTGCCACCTAGCAGCATCACTTGCAAAGCATCCTGGCGGCTCAGGAGTCCAGGCACCACGCGATCCTAGCAGAAATGGACCCCCAGAGCCCCCTAAGGCTCAGGGCCCCGATGGCTCATGAGGGTCGGCCCCTTCACCGCGTATCTTTAGCTGCCACAACACCCCCTCTACAACAGAACCAGGTGACATCTCCCGAGTTCATTTCAGCTGGGCGCGCCCTCAGGGCTGCATCATTCCCAAGCCACGTGGGTCCGTCCCTACGGCATGTATCTCTTTTTATGTCTTTGGCTTACCTTTCTTGGAGCGCCCCTCGGGCTGCATCATCCCCAAGCCGCTTGGGTCTGACCCAGTGGCATGTATCCAGTATGCATTTACCTAAGTTGATTACCTTTCATGCCTAATCTACCTGTGATTATCACCTGCTCAATTGCCACCTACCATGGGTCCCTCCCTCTCTCATGCAATTCAGTTGCGCGTTAAAAGGGGGGCTCCTGAGCATCACAACTCAGGAGCTCTTACTGGCTCTCCAGCCCTCACCCCCTGGCCTTGACCACGGCATCGTGAACTGGCATACCAGTGGTCGGGACCTGAGGACGCAGAGCATTTATACCTAACCGTCTCGCAGGAACACACAACTGTCAAAGACCCAAGACCAGGCGCAATCCGCCTTTGAGGTAGGGCCTCGAGAGTCCCGCGCTGGCTCACGAGTGCCCAGACACACCTCGGCTAGCCCTGCCGTGCAAGCCACATGTCAGGGATGTACACGCTCCGGGGGCTCTCCGCAGCAGGGAGTCCCCCTCCCACGCACTAGTGGAAGCACCATGCTCCGTGCTGGCCGACGACACTGCCGAGGAGCGGCTATGCCCGTTAACATACGGAAGCACTATGCTCCGCGCTGGTGATAAAAAACTAAGGGCGGCCCCACGGCCATCTTAACCTCAAGGAGCCCCAGAGCTCAGTGTCTGGCCTCATCGCAACACCTCCCCTCGGGAGCGTCGCGCGAGGGGGCTGGGCACGGGGGCTACGCCCAGGTCACGCCCAAGCGTACGCCATCCAGCCAGGTCCTCCGAACCTGGTCATCCCCCACCCCCCGAGCGGAGCCAAGGTATGAAGGTCGTTTGAATGTCAAGGGGGTCCCCTGAGCATCGCGACTAGGGAGCCTAACTGGTCACATAGCCCCTCACTCCTTGGTCCCGTCCCGGTGATCCGGTCGGGGCCAACGGCGGTTGAGGTATTCGCCGGGCCGGGCTCTGCCAACATAGAACGCTAGATCTACCCCTACGTTCCCTTCCTATAAGCTGTTTGCCCGTCAAAGGGGACTCCTGAGCATCGCGACTCAGGAGCCTAACTGGTCACGTAGCCCGTCACTCCTTGGTCCCGTCCTGGTGATCCGGTCCGGGCCAACGGCGGCTGAGGTATGCGCAGGGCCGGGCCCTGCCGACGTAGAACGTAAAGCAAATAGGAAGAAAAATGCAAAATCTCGAAGCAAATATTACAAACCATAATTGTCTTCACAATACCAGACGCAAGTTTAAACACCTCCACGAGGCATGCTGCGCATTGCAGGAATTAAGCAGGAAAGAAGCCGTAAGTAAGTCATCCTTGGACACCTCTGTCGCTCGCCAGGGACTCCACTCCCGTGGTGGTGTCTCCTTCACCTTTACCACCACCCGAGGCCGCAGGATCAGCAACACTTCCTGCCATGGGCGCAGGATCAAAGGCGCGGAACTTCTCTAGCAAGGCCTCCACCTGGCCCTTCACGGCTTTAGCAGCAGCGGTGTAGCACTCGCCATCCATAGGCTCCAGCAGCTCGTCAAGATTGGCATCAGGGTCACAGAGGTGGGGTGGCTGAAGACGCGCTTCAGTGCGGCGAAAGAAAGGTCGCGAGCTTCTTCCTCTGCCATGGGGCCGATGTCGTTCACGACTTGCTCAAGTGCCTCGACCAAGTAAGGAAGTAGCTGGGCAGGTCTGTCCTCGTCAGTAGTTAGTGGCTTCTCTAGGCCCTTCTCGTAGAGTGCCTTCAGCTCCACAGGAGACGTCTCCTCGAGGAGTGCGAAGGCTACGTGGTCCTCGGCCAGGACATTCGCCTTGGCGTCAAGTTCGGCCTTCTCCGCACTCACCTTCTGCTCCAGCTCTTCCAGCCAGCAGCGCTCAGTGGCCCGCACCTCTGCAGAGTGCGCTAGCTCGGCTTCGCGACCCCCGACGGCGTCCTCCCGAACCTTCACCCGGGACAGTGGGCGCGTCCAGGGCCGGCTCGTACCAAGCTGGCAGCACATCAACCTTGACCTTGCAGGGTGCCATCGGTCGCTGAAAGGGAAAGGATCGAAGCGTATCTGGAGATTTCGGAAGGAAGGGGCGAGAATGGGATCTGGAGCAAGACGAAGGAAAGCAATGAAGGCAAACCTTGCCCGCACCAGCCTTTTGTTAGATGGGCAGTTGCCGAGGCAGCATGGGGAAGCGGAGACGCCCACGTCCAATCAGTCGCCACGCGTCGACCAAAGCCACGGGTTGTTGGGCCAGCAGCACTCCGCACTTGCCCTTTTGCTTTGCCGCTAAGCCAAGTCCGAGCGCGCCTTGGGCCCGAGGGCTACTGTCGGCGTTCTGGGAACGGGGGTACCCGAACTTGCCTGCCTGTGGCCCATGGCATGGCTCCACCAGTGGCCCAGTACGGCCTGTCTTTGCCAGCCAAACACTCAAGACCCTCACGAGGGGCCAAGCCTCACGAGGCGGATGACACAAGGCCTCCGTAGGAGCGGCCTCACCAGGCAGGCTCGCGAGGGGGGCACAGAAATCAATGCAAGGGGTACCTCATGAGGTTCTCGTGGCGCAAGCCATGACGACCAAGGCCAAGCGGGCGCCAGCGCGTGCAGTCTCCTCATTTGCCCTTTGGTGCTAAGGGGGCAAGCGCAGGCGCGGAGTACCGAGGCATCAGGCAAAGGTTTCCATATCAGTCCAAGAAGACCAAGATAGTAGGACGGCAGAACAGAGGTCATCATGGAGCCCAAGACGGTGTCACCACCAGCGCCTTTGACAGGCGGAGACCACCTTTACTCAGGATAGCTTGTACTAGATGTCCCCTTTCAAATAGGCCGTTGTTGGATCCTTTCCCGCTTAATATTTGGGGAGAGGACCAGGGCCTCCATAATTAGGACTAGCCACGACAGTAGAAAAGGAGGACAGAGATGGGAAGGAACTCAGTTCATCCTCGCATCCACCAAGCACAAGAACACCTCTCCTCGGGAGGCTGTTCTTCCCTTGTACTATTCATCATCAGCCGAAGAGGCAATCCACCACCACCACACTAGAGTAGGGTATTACACCACAACGGTGGCCCGAACCAATATAAATCATGTGTATCTTGTGTTGAGAATTCATTGAGCTAAGCTTAGAGATCGCGGCGAGGCTGAGGGAGAGATTCGGTAGGGGGGAATCTTCGTGCGCACCCCAGTGTTCGAACCTCAAGGGTTTTGCCAGAACCCTAAATCTGACACAATCGACGAGTTCACAAAGTGGCAGGAGGTGGAAGCAGTGAGGAAGGTGACAGCGCAGTCATCCGTCAAATTCTTCAAGGGGCTAGTCTGCCGTTTTGGTGTTCCAAATAGAGTCATCACCGACAATGGCACACAGTTCACAAGCCGCACCTTCATGCAATACATCCAAGACCTCAGCAGCAAGGTCTATTTCACTTCCGTGGCGCACCCATAGAGCAACGGCCAGGCGGAGAGGGCGAATGCTGAAGTACTGCAAGGCCTGAGGACAAAGACTTTTGACAGGCTGAAGAGTGGAAGGCGCTGGATTGATGAGTTGCCGACGGTTCTTTGGTCGACCAGAACGACGCCAAATCGAGCCACCGGCCAGACACCCTTTTCCCTGGTATACTGGGCAGAGGCAGTTCTCCCACCGGAACTCACGTACAGGTCACCTCTAGTGCTCGCTTATGATGAGCTTGAGCAAGAGCGATTGCGGCAAGATGACGCAACGCTCCTCGAGGAAGATCGTCTTTGGGCGGCTGTGAGAGCAGCACGCTACCAGCAAGCCATGCGCCGCTACCATAGCTGAAAGGTTCATGCCCGAAGCTTTGAGGAAGGCGACCTTGTTCTTCGGCGCGTTCAATCGGCCAAGAATTCCAACAAGTTGGCGCCAAAGTGGGAAGGCCCTTATCGGGTAATACGAGTCACTAGGCCCGGCGCAGTCCACGTGGAGACCAAAGATGCCATTCCATTGAGTAACTCCTGGAACATCGAACATATTCGCAAGTTTTACCCATAAGGCGTGGTTGTCGGGCCCCACGACAGACCACCTTTTGTACAAGCCTTGCCGGCAAGGCATGTAACCCTCTGTACAAAGCCAGGCCCAGACCCTGAGCATAAATAAATGAAGCGCTGGCGCCCTATGTTATAGCATGCATGCTAGGTTGAGTCTCTCCCTCGGTTAGGGTTGATAGTGCTTAGCGACGACTAACCCCTAGCATAGAGGTCGAGTGTGTGCCTCTCTGTTCCTTTCCGTCCTCTTTGGTTCACAGGGTACATGGACATTTCTGCTGAGCTATTTGGAAGAAAGAGAGCAAGCTGGCGCTCCGGTCCCGACAAGCCAAGGTTGTCGGGGGGCTGCAGACACAAGGGTCCAACCAAAGCAAGCCAAGGTTGTCGGGGGGCTGCAGATTCAGATAAGTCCTTTACCCTGTTGTGCATTTCCGTATGGAATTGGGACGTATGAAACCTCGTTTTATTCCTAGGCTACCGTGCTCCCTTTTTCCTGTACCCAAGAACTATTCCCTAGGTCGGAACTTGGTTGTAGTCGCGGTGACAAGGAAGCAAATGAAGGGCCTAACCTTACTTCGCCCCTACCTCCACCAAGAGCGTGAGTATGGTCGAATGAAGTAAGGGGACGGCAAGGCCTGTTGCCGGGCGACAATCCTTATCTTAAAAATAAGAAGGATTCATTCCTTGGCATAAGTTTTGCTCACGCACAAAGAACATGGCAAGCACCCTTTTTTCATAAATACATCCCACATAGGTACAATTCATACGGAATGTAAACATGAGCAAGGGGATTACAAGGTTTACATCTGACAAGTGCCCATCGGCTTAAAAACTAAAAAGAGATAAGATGCCCGTAATCCCTTTCTTGTCCCTCTCCCCAAGAAACGAACAAGATGGAAGGAGGGCAAAAGAATTCCTAGGTGAGGTACGAGCAGCAGAAGACACCAAGAGAACATCCCGGTGGCCGTCCGAAAGAGGGCTGGTGATGATGGTGCCGGGAGAAGAGCCGAAAGATGAGGCAGCGGGCCGACAATATGAGACGAAGGCATCGGTGCCATCGTACTCCGACTTGACGACCTGCCACCCGCCTTGTTCGTCTTCTCCAGTCTTCCCACGCTAGCCGCCCAAGGAGGCGACCCCGAGAATTTGAAGGAGCTGGCCCCGCCCCCCGTAAATCGCTCTGCCGGTGGAAAGAGCAGGTGCAGAGGATGGTGCTGTCGGCATCGCTCGAGGACGGTGTGTCCGACGCCTAGTCGGACCCGTCCTCGTCATCTTCCCCACCAATGTCCTCCTCATCACTGTAGCTCAAGGAGGAGCTTTCATTGTCGGTCGAGCTCTCCATGCAGCACCCTAACCTGATTCCCGAGCGCCCAAACACCTTGACGGAGAGCAAATTGCTCTCCAATAATTTGAAGTGGAGAACGTGCCCCTTCATCAAGCAGTTGGTGCGTGCGAAGGTTTTCCAACCCCGATGGAGGAGCATCACGTGAGGGACGGGGAACCTTGTGTTCGACCACATGTTGCCATTGCAACACCCCTTCATGTGAAGCCTCAACCTTGGTGGATGGTCAATCTCCAACACCCTCGCAAACGCCTCAGGAAGACAAAGGTGGCTGCACAACGGCTCGCGCAACTGCAGGATAAACTTCAGCGTCGTGTCCCCGACATGGCCGCTCGATGAAGCAGGAGGAGATGGTGGAGGATATGGCGACAAATATGGTGGCTATGCGGGCGTCCCCCCCTTCTGCGCCCACCTCTATCTTGACCGCCTCGCCGACTGCGGCCCCGTCCGGCGCCTCCGCCTCGAGCATGGCCTTCACCTTGGGCGTCCGGTTCTTCCTTAACCACCACAGCTCTCTGGCGAGAGGAAGACCTAGTTGCCTCTATTGAGGGACGGCCACGACCGTGCTCTCTCGCCATGATAGTGGAACGAAAGAGACCAGACTGGGAGAAGACAAATGCGGGAAGAAGTTGTCCCTTTACCCTTTTTATAGGGAGACGGGGCCGAGCGAGCTTGAAGGCGACCGCCCCAATCAACCAATCCAGCCACCGAGAGCGCAAGGAGACAGGACCGACCCGCTACTCCAATTGGTGGCGCCCGGCACCCTGCCCCGGCATTAAAACCCGTACCCTCTGTGTCCACTGCCTGCCCTCCCCGAGGCATGGAGGGACACATGGCGGGCGAGCCAGGATTCAGATGGCAAGTGGAACGGCCGTTTCACGCCCCGTGATCATGGGGCGCGGGTGCCATGTTGTCCACGACCCGAGTCCACTTAGTAAATGAGCCGCGCCCCTGCGCCTTCTTTGTTTTTATGGGGAGGAAGCAGACCGCCTCTTTACTATTAACCGCGGGGTGACGCAAGCATGCTGCGGTCACCCCACGCACGACCCCCATGTCATGCATTCGATGTGGGTTGTGGGGAAGCGCAACTGGTGATGGAATTACTGCGGTAAAACTCTGCCACACATGCTCGTGTACCATTCTGGGCCTAGCCCAACAATGCATCGCACTTATGTGTGGCCCAGGCCTGGGGGATCCTGTCGATGTACGAAAGTAGGGGCCCTCTTTGTACCCCTTTACTTGTGCACGGGCAGTCAGAGCTGCACCTGTGGCCATGCTTAGTGGGGCAGAGGAAGGAAGCAAAAGTACAAGACTACCGAAGCGGCGCTCAAACCAGGGGCGCAAAAGGTAAAGTGACAAGATGGGCTTCCCCCGCAAGACCCTTGCCGGGGCGGCCTACGCGGCCTTGACAAGAGCCTTGCCGGGGCAACTTACCCAATGCCAGCAAGGCCACCACCCTTGAGCCTAAGAATTCCAAAACCATCAACAACATTGGAACCAAAGCTCGGGATGTAGTGGCATGCAGATCTTTGTGAAGACAAAGGGCCTGTGAGGCCTAGATAGGAACCAGAAGACAAAACAACAGTGAGGCTCCTTGCCGAGGATGCCCACGCGGCCCCGACAAGGCTCCTGCCAAAGATACCCACAAGGCCCCGGCAAGACCCTTGCCGGGAATATTAGCAGGACCGCGACAAGGCTTTGCCTCCCCGTCGCCGACCCACCAACTAAGCAAGTACCCACATGGTCGTACATGGCTCCTAAGCCAACTAGTCAAGAACCTGCGTGGTGGCATGCAGATATTCGTAAAGACCCTGCCACCACACTAGCTCAGCAGCCTGCCAGCTTACATGGCGCTGCACCCCTTGTTGGCCTGGACGCGTGTCGAAGCAAGGCAAAGCAGCGAAGGATGGGGCGGGCTTCGTTGCCGTCCCTGATAAAGCAAGAGGACACCTAAGTAGCGCATTTAATGCACTTTGTCCTGTGGTATCAGGTGATAAGCTTGTACACTGTATACACTTTCCCCCTCCTGTGTGCCACTATGGCGTCCCCTCTGAACTATAAAAGGAGGCTCGAGGCGTACTAAGGGGGGATTTGGATCTTTTGAACAAATCTCGTGTCGTGGCTAGTTCAAGAGCTCAAGAACACTCAAATATACACCATAGAAGGACTAGGGTATTACGCATCCTCGCGGCCCGAACCTGGGTAAACGATCTTTGTGCTAACTCCTAGATCTGCTCTTTCCACAACCCCGCGCCCGCCGACCGTAGTAGGGATTCCAATGATCCCATAGGTGTCGTTTTCCACCGATATCTTTTCTAGCCAAAAAGTCTGCATTAAGTAGAGATACTACTTGTGCATCCAAAACCCTTAACCCAAAATCTTATTTTGAAGAGTCCACCATACCTACCTATGGATTGAGTAAGATCTTTCAAGTAAGTTGTCATCAGTTCAATAAGGCAATAAAAATAGCTTCTAAATGTGTTGGATCATTTAGTGTAAGCGAAAACTGAGCGTTGTACGAACTTGTGATGGCAAAATAATAAAAGTGACAGACTACCTAATAAAGGTTGCTATCACGAGGGGCAATATAATGTGACATTATTTTACACTAAGAGATTAAGCATACAAACAAATATGTGCATGATAGCCTCTACTTCGCTCTGTGAAGGGCTTATCTTTTACTTTTATGCATTTACTTTTATGAAGATTCAAAGTTTACTTCCCTATTCCTTTTTTATTTTCTCTTTTTGCAAGCATCTGGCGAGGAAAGATCTAGGCACATATATCCAGTTGGGTATGAGTGTGTGTTAGTTATTATTGTTGACATCACTCTTGAGCTGAATATGTTGGGAGGCGAAACTATAAGCCCCTATCTTTCTATGTGTCCGGTTGAAACTTTTTATCCATGGGTAAGCTATGAGTGTTAGCAATCATAGAACACTAAATTATGGTTGAGTATGTGGACTTGCCTAAAGGCTTCGATACGTGACCCTTCCTGAAAATATGATGAATTGTAGTTGCAAAGTTGACTGAGAACATAGTTTGTTGGTTTCCAGTAAAATTTATGCTTTATACTTCAATGTTGTGATGAATTGTTACTTGTTCATGAGAAGTTATATGATTAAAGTTATGTGATAAAAGTTATTTGATATATTTTTATGTTAAAGTTCTTTGCTTTTATAATAATATGCATGATGCTTCTATGTCCGTATTTTGTTTTTATCGACACCTCTCTCTCTCTAGGCATGTGGACATGTTTTTTGATATCGTTTTTTCGCTTGAGGACAAGCAAGGTCTAAGATTGGGGGAGTTGATACGTCCATTTTGCATCATATTTTCCTACTATTATTTATACAGTTTTTATACATAATAATGACTTTTGGAGTATTTCTAATGCCTTTTCTCTCATATTATGCAAGGTTTACACAAAGAGGGAGAATACCGACAGCTGGAATTCTGGACCTGAAAAACTACGTCAGAGTTACCTATTCTACACATCTCCGAATGAGTTGGAATTTATGAAGAATTGTTTTGGAATCTATTAGGAATAATGGAGCAAATAACTACCAGAGGGGGGCCGCCAGGTGGGCACAACCCACCTGGGCGCGCTAGGGAGCCCAGGCGCGCCCTGGTGGGTTCTGCCCTCCTCAGCCCACCTCCGGTGCCCCTCTTCTGGTATATAAGTCATTTTGACCCATAAATATAAGGAGAGGAATTTCGGGACGAAGCGCCGCCATCTTGAGGCGGAACTTGGGCAGGAGCTCTTTTGCCCTTCGGTAGAGCGATTCCGCCGGGGGAACTTCCCTCCCGGAGGGGGGAATCTTTGTCCTCATCATCACCAACAACTATCCCATTTTTGGGAGGGCAATCTCCATCAAAATCTTCAACAACACCATCTCCTCTCAAACCCTACTTCATCTCTTGTGTGCAATCTTTGTACTGGAACCTTATATTGGTGCTTGTGGGTGACTAGTAGTGTTGATTACATCTTGTAGTTGACTACTATATGGTTTATTTGGTGGAAGATTATATGTTCAGATCCATTATGCTATTTAATACCCCTCTTATCTTCAGCATGATTATTATTTGTGAGTAGTTACTTTTGTTCTTGAGGTCACGGGAGAAGTCATGTTGCAAGTAATCATGTTTACTTGATATGTGTTCGATATTTTGATGATATGTATGTTGTGATTCCCTTAGTGGTGTCATGTGAACGTCGAATAAATGGCACTTCACCATATTAGGGCCTAAGGGAATGCATTGTGGAGTAGTTATTAGATGATGGGTTGCTAGAGTAACAGAAGCTAAAACCCTAGTCTATGCGCTACTTCGTAAGGCACTGATTTCGATCCAAAAGTTTAATGCTATGGTTAGATTTTATCTTAATACTTTTCTCGTAGTTGCGGATTCTTATGAGGGGGTTAATCATAAGTAGGAGGTTTGTTCAAGTAAGAACAACACTTAAGCACCGGTCCACCCACATATCAAATTATCAAAGTAGCAAAAACGAACAAAACCAACATGATAAAAGTGATATGACGAAATTCCCTTGTACCCTCAACAAAGCTTTGCTTATCATAAGAGGCCATTTTGGCCTGTCCTTTGCCACAAAATAATTGGGCTACCTTATTGCACTTTATTTACTATTATTGTTACTTGCTCGTTACAAATTATCTTTCTATCAAAATATCTGTTACTGACAATTTTAGTGCTTGCAGAAAATACCTTGCTAAGAACCACTTATCATTTCCTTCTACTCCTCATTGGGTTCGACACTCTTACTTTCCGAAAGGACTACGATTGATCCCCTATACTTGTGGGTCATCAAGAAGTACACCCCTGCAGGGTAATATGATCTATTCGAATAGCCGCATCCGCGGATATGGACTACTTGGAAAGCTTACTTTGTTCAAAGATAACATGAAGTCGATACTCTAAAATGCACAAGATAAGCATGAGTGCTATGGATGGCCTTCACTTAGGGAGATGTGAGATAATTCGTAGTGGTTTATTGATGTGGTGAATATGTGGACTCGTGTGCGCCACCTCAAAGAAAATATTGCTAGTCGTGGTACAGAATAGCCATTGAGTTAAAGTTGGCTGGCTGCAGTCAAACTCCACTACCCCTTTGTTTACACCTGATGCATAAGTAGTTAGTTCTGATGTAAGTCTTGCAGGGTACATTTTTACTCATGTTTGCTTAATTTATGTTTTACAGTCTCACTAGTAGTTCTTCATGGGCTTCGAGAAATAGCTTGGGAATCTTAGATAGAGATCTGGTTTATTTGGAGGGTCTTGTAGATAGACAAGCTTTCTAGCATTCTTTCTTTTTAGTTGGTTGTACTCATACATATTTATGTTTCCGCCTATGCTTGTTGCTTGTATGACTTTTGTGTTGGGTCATGAGACCCATGTTTGTAATATCTTACTATGTATGGCTCCTCGAAAACTTTTAATTGAATACTTTGAGTCGTAGAGTTATGTTGTGATGCCATGTTGTATCTGCACATATCGAGCATATTGTGTGTATGTTATTGAAACACTTTTGTATGTGTGGGATTTGACACCTAGTTGTTTATTTTGGTAGCCTTCCTTATGGGGAAATGTCTCCAAGTGCTTCCACTGGAACACATGGATTGATCAGCATGTGTACTTCTTTCCTCATGTGTCTGTCCCTACAGAGAAATGCCACGCAGTGTTTACCAGAGTTCTGATAGCTTGCTATAGCCGGTTACACTCGCTGCTGACCGGGACATGCATTGCTGGGTCATGTATGCCTGTCCCTGTAAGTTTTTGCTAGCTTGGGTTTACGACTAGTCATGTTGGTCCGGGTTCTTTGTCATATGGATGCTAGCGACACCATCATATACATGAGCCAAAAGGCGATAACGATCCCAGCCAAGGTAAGGTTGCAGCCGTGGGAATACTATGCATGAGGCTGCAAAGTGATATGATGTTTTACATGCTAGATCGGTGTGACTTACGATCGGGGTGCTGACAGCTTTGCAGGTACATCCAACTCTGTGAGATGATACAATCCCTCACACATAATCTAAGGGAAATATGCCCTAGAGGCAATAATAAAGTTGTTATTTTACATTTCCTTATTTCATGATAAATGTTTATTATTCATGCTAGAATTTTATTAACCGGAAACTTGATAGATGTGTGGATACATAGACAAAAGACCGTGTCCCTAGTAAGCCTCTACTAGACTAGCTCATCAATCAAAGACGGTTATGTTTCCTAACCATAGACATGTGTTGTCATTTGATGAACGGGATCACATCATTAGGAGAATGATGTGATGGACAAGACCTATCCGTTATCTTAGCATTATGATCGTTCAGTTTTATTGCTATTGCTTTCTTCATGTTAAATACATATTCCTTCAACTATGAGATTATGCAACTCCCGGATACCGGAGGAATGCCTTGTGTGCTATCAAACTCCCGGATACCGGTGATTATAAAGATGCTCTACAGGTATCTCCGAAGGTGTTTGTTGGGTTGGCATAGATCGAGATTAGGATTTGTCACTCCGAGTATCGGAGAGGTATCTCTGGCCCTGTTGGTAATACACATCATAAGATGCCTTGCAAGCAAAGTGACTAATGAGTTAGCTGCAGGATGATGTATTACGGAATGAGTAAAGAGACTTGCCGGTAACGAGATTGAACTAGGTATGGAGATACCGACGATCGAATCTCGGGCAAGTAACATACTGATGACAAAGAGAATAGCGTTTGTTGTCATAATGGTTCGACCGATAAAGATCTTCATAGAATATGTGGGAGCCAATATGACCATCCAGGTTCCGATATTGGTTATTGAGCGAAGAGGTCTCTCGGTCATGTCTACATAGTTCTCGAGCCCATAGGTGTCGGTGTTCTGGGAATGGGGGTCCCCAGACTTGCCTGCCTGCGGCCTGCGGCATGGCTCGAGCGGGGGCCCAGTGCGGCCCAGCTTCATCAGCTCAAGCTCAAGACCCTCGCGAGGGGCCAAGCCTCGCGGGGCGGACGGCAGGAAGCTTCCTCAGGAGCAGCCTCATCAGGCGGGCTCGCGAGGAGGCGGAGAGATCATGGCAGGGTACCTCGCGAGGTGCCCGTGACGCAAGCCATGACGATCGAGACCAGGCAGGCGCCAGCCTGCGCAGTGTCCTTGTTTCCCCTTTGGTGCAAAGGGGGCAAGCATAGGCCAAGGCATCAGGCAAAGGTTACCATTTCGGTGCAACGAGACCAAGACCAATAGAACGGCAGGATGTAGGTCATCGTGGAGCCCAGGATGACGTCACCGTCAGATTCTTTAGTAGTTGAAGACCAACTTTAGTCAGGATAAGTGTACTAGATGTTCCCCTTCAAAATTGCCAATTGTTGGCGCCCTTACCACTCATTATTTGGGAAGAGGCCCAGGGCCTCTATAAATAGGACTAGCCACCACATTAGAGGGGCATCAGATCCAGATTTCGGGTAGACTAGAGAGAGAGAGGCGACTGAACTCACCCAAGCAGTTCATCGCACCAGCTCAAGAACAACCCCTCGCGAGGCTGTTCTCCCTTTGTATTGTTCATCGTCAGCCCCTAAGGCAATCCACCACACCACACACTGGAGTAGGGCATTACACCACAATGGTGGCCTGAACCAGTATAAACCTCGTGTGATTTGTGTGTTCTTCTTGCTAGCTTAGGTCACTTGTGAGGCTTCGAGACATGAGCTGGTAGGGGAGAGATCCTCATGTGCACCCCAGAGTTCGAACCTCAAGGGTCTGCCGGAACTAAACATCCGACATTTGGCGCGCCAGGTAGGGGTGAGCCAGAATCCTTCTTCCACCGCCTCGCGTTCCGTCGCCTCGCCATTCAGATGCCAAGCGACCCGACTGCCAACACCGACCGCTGGGCGGCGTGGCCCGCCCACACCATGCCGCCGGCCCAGGGCGACCTCAACCTTGCGCCTCAGGCAGCTCACGCTTGGCAGGGCGCTGCGGGGCGCGAGCGACGCGGCCAAGCGCCGCCTGCCCTCACACCGCGGCAGGTGCATTCAGCAGCAAGAGCCTCAAGCCACGCCGCGTCCACAGTGCCGCACACCCAACGGGAGAAAGCGAACTCCAGGGCCGCGCTTACGGTGGCCCGAGAGCTGCTACAGTGCCGGCTACTGGAGGGCGGCCGCGACGTGTTGTTAGAGCGAGTGGCCGAGCTCCTGGACGATGCCGCCTCGGGAGCACCTCCTTTCTGCGTCCAGCTGCCTCCCCAGATCCAGGGCGGGCCGTATGGCGGCACCATACGTGCCAACGCAACTCCGAGCAGACTTCAGGGCCTACTCAACGCCAACCTGGCCGTCAGCACCGGGCGACAAGTCGCGCCGGCCCCATCTTTGGCCGGCAAAGGAGTGCACGCCGCGGCCTTCAGCCTCGGCGGGCCACCACGCCACCACCCCCAAGAAAGTTCTCCAAGACGGACTACATGGCGCACGAGGCACTACGGCGAGGCCCACGAGGCGGTATCCCTAGAAGCTTATGTGCCCCACATGGTGGATCGAGAGTGTGCACTGGAAGAAGACCATGGCTCGTTCCTCGGGCCAGGTTGGAGCGAGGAGACACCAGAAGCTGAGCTCTTTCAGGAACCTCAAGAGGGCCTCGACGACCGCGTTGGTGGCAGCAACTATCGGGTACCACTAATTCCTCAGGAGCAAGCTTATGCTAACCATGGGTCGCAGGAGATACAGGTCAACGCAGCAGATGGCTGCCCCAATGCTGCAGCCTCTTACCCCTCGGGAGGAGGGCACCGGGGGCTGCAGGAGATGGGCCGAGATCCAGGTTTGCCCCCGCGGCGCTCGGAGCAAGGTGTTCTCCGGAGGTAGGCCCTCTGCCAGGGAGGTGCCTCAGGGCCTGCCCCCGGCAGAGGACCCGTGGTCGTCGGGGGAACCGTTGGCGACCGCTCTACCCCATTGGTGTTGTCCTTGGTCTCCGGCCACCGTCAATGGCAGTAGAGTGTGGCGCAAGGCGGGGCCCTCGTCTGGCGATATGAAGCAAGGCCGGTACCTGGGAAGAAGGCCCAGTGCCTGTGAAGCTCGCCGCCTGTGACACTCTCACGTAACAATGAGTGGGGTTGTACATGCCCCGGAGTCTCCGGAGAGCCGCCCTCGGGCCTTGGGGGCTCCCGCCCACGCCTAGTGGCAGCACTTAGCTCTGCGCTGGTGAGAATATGTCAAACATTAGACTAGGTGCCAGACGCGGCTTTTTGCCTTTTGTCTTTTCCTCTCTGGTCAAGGTTCTTCGATTCGAATTTAAGTTGTATTTGAGCTTGAGACTTGCGTGTGTTTGGGGAAGGGGTGTTTAGTCTCGTTCGAGCAATCTCTCATGTTCTGGTTTCGGCTTTGCGTCCAAAGTTAGCGTCAGCTGCCTCCCCTCGTGAGCCCCTCGCGAGCCTGGTCGGGCCAAGCACGTCTACAATCCGGACAGCTGTCACCGCACCCTCTCCAGAGGTTCGCATTGCAGGATCAATGGGTTCACCCCGAAGACACTTGAGGCGCTGCGGCTCCCACAGGCCCTCTCGGGAATCGTCAGGGTCAAAAGGTAAGCAAGTCAGCTGACCCACCGCTGGGCCAGTAGCCCAGCATAAGCTCACACGCGGCGTTATACTTACAAGCATACTGATCGCAAACCTTTACATCAGAGGCTCCCCCTCCCAAAATTCTCTTACAATCTTCAGGGTCGAGCCCGAACCTTCTTCATGCAGGGTACAAATAGCGGCGACATGCGATCAATCAGACATGTCACTCACCGCGTCTTCCGGGGCGCCTCCGGAGGCGTCGCTGGCGTCACTGACATCATCACCGCCACCGCCACCACCTCCATCAATGCCAGGCTCGTCCACAACGACGCCTTCATTGGCGGACATGGTCATGCCGTCGTCATCAGATGCGAAGGCCCTGACGAGGGCGTCCACGTTGTCTTACACCCATTGCGCCAGGTCGCCCCGAATGGCTACGGGCACCGGAGCGATGGCGGCGTAGAAATCGAAGTGCGGATCTTTGTCCTACAGATAGCTGAAGACACAGGAGAAGGCATGCCCAAGCAAGGCTCGGCTCCTCTCCTTGACAAGCCAACGGGCCCTGTCAGAGCGGGTCTCCAGCTGTGTCACCACATCCATGAAGAACTGGATGTTGCTAGTGTAGTTGATCACGCGAGGCTCGGCAACAGCCGCCTCACAAATGTTGCACAGGGCCGCATTGGCCCTTTCCCTGAGCGTCTGGAACATGGGGGCATGCTCATGCTCCAGAGTCTGCCGCTGACGGATCTCGTCCTCATTCCGCCGCGCGACGGCCTCGGCGGCATCAACCCTCTGTTGAAGAAGAAGCAGCTTAGTGTGGGAAGAGGCCAGCTCCGCTTGTGCTGCATCGTGGGCGGCTGCGGAGGAGTCTGCTCTCCACGTCACTTCGGCTAGCTTGGCCCTGATGGCCGCGGTTCTACCCTCAACTTCGGCCCTGATCAGCTCCAACCTCACTTCGTATAAGCGCTCAAGATCCAAGTGAGCTCCCGCCACGCGGCGGTCGACTTCTTCTTGGACTCGGGCTTCCAGCACAGCGACGTCATCGTCCGCCTGAGTCACCAGGAGCTCCCTCGTCTCCAACCGTTCAAGGTCAAGGTTGCGCTGGGTGGCCTCCAGCGTCAGCGCCTCCTCACGCTTCAGGAGCTCTGCCTTCTCGACGGAAGCCCCCTTCAGCAACACAAGGGTCGCCTGGCGCAGTTCCACTTGCCGCTCCAGAGAGTTGCTCCATGCTTGGAGCTCCCACGCGCGCTCCTCCACATCCTTGCACTGTCGGTCTGCTTCCCTGGCCTCCTCGACGGCTTGGGAGGAGGCCTCCCGCGAGGCCGCCAGCGACGCTTCAGCCTTCGCATTAACAAAGTCACGCTGGTGATGCGCAAGGGTGACGGCTACCTTCAGCTCGCGCCTCTCCTCATCTAGGCGTAGGCCTTCGGCCTCAAGGCGTGCATCCTCGCCAACAAGCTCCGTGCTGATCCGGCTCACCGCATCCGCCGCCCCTTGGAGGAACTCTTGACAAAGGGCGCGACGCACCCGAGCGCGCCTGAGCACGTCTTCCATGTCACCCTCTACCACCGGTGTATGCGGAGGGCCCTGAGGCGTCATACCTCCTCCCGGCACGGGGCTGGGGGCTAGCGCCCCAGCAATCGCCGGATGGACCTCGCCGGGAATTCAGCCTGGCGCCGGTCCGTCCCCAGAGGAGGAACTCAAGACTGACTTCAGCCAGTCACCATCCACGATAAGGCAAGGAGCACGGGGCAAGCTAGCTGTGCCCCAGGAGAGCTCGTGAAGGGAGGACAGCAGGCGCGTAGGCTCGAGGTGCCCAACGAGACGGACCACTCCTCCGACCGGCCCAGTGGCGGGGGCGCCACTCGAGCTCGGCACGCGCAGGGTCAGCATGGAGGACAAAGCTTGGGGGGATGGCTCCTTGGCCGTCTCCGGGAATTCGGCAGGAAGGGCCCTGAAAGGCCGCGATCAGCTGCAAGAATATTGAGGTAAAGGAGCAGAGAGAGAAGAGGACTTACTCGTTCATGGCAAAGTACTTCCTGCGCTTCAACAGGCGGCAAGGGTGATTGTCGCCACCCAAGGCCTCCTTCCTCTTGCGGAGGGCCTCGAAGTCTACACGAAACAGGCATAAGCACTCGGCGCAAGGGACGGCCTGTGGCGTGGAGTAGGCGTCAAGGTGATCAGTGCCGAGGGAACCGGCCTAGGGGACGTTGCCCGGCGCCGCCTCACGAGGGACGGCCGGGGCCTCGGAAGCCCCGGCCTCAGGAGCCGTAGGCCGAAACTCCACGCCTGCCACTGCTCCAGGACAGACTTCGGGGGATTCTGCCTTCGGGGCTCCGCGTGGCGTCAGTATCTCGGCATCGGCCTCCTCAGCTCCCGGTGGTTCTCGTCTCCCCGCTCCATCGCCTGAGGCAGGACCGCCATGGGCGACCGGAAGAGCAACCACAGCAACTGGGTTCTCGCGTGGTCCCGTGAGGCCAACCGGACACAGCCCCCACTCATCAAAGCTGGGCATCTGCCTCACAAAATCGGCCCTGCCCGAGCAAAGATACAAGAGGGCAGCATCGTGTCGAAGGCTGCCTGGGGAAGGATCGCCAGTCAGGACCCTGAGCATCGTCCTCAACGCTTTAGGCGCCAGATCCTCCTCCTGGAGCCGCATGTGGTCTTTGTGCCCCGCAAAGGCCCACATCCGACGGGAGTGGCGCTAGAGAGGAGCAATGCGACGTTGGAGGAACTCCTTCACCACCTTGGGCGCTATCACGTCGAGCACCCTCAAACTCTGGAAGCGGCACTAGACGAAGGCGAGCCGGGGGCTCGCGAGCATCTCATGATCCCAGCCTGAGTTGGGAACAGCGGGCGAGGTCCGATGCGAGAGCAGGGGGCTGGGCAGTCCGACATCCACATACAACCACTGCTCTCTGAACCTCGCCTCAGGGGGAGGAAGGCCAAAATCGATCCCCGAAGCGGCAGTCTCTGGCACGGCGAGGAAGCTCACACACCCCGAGCATTGAGTGGGATCGCTCAGGCGCAAAGAGAAAAGTGGCCCAGGAGGGCAACGGAAGGAGGAATGCCTACCATTGCCTCGCAAACAAAGGTGAAAACAGCCAGGAGGGTAATGGACTCAGGCCCGAGGTGCATCATGTGGATCTGATAATGGGAGAGCACCGCATTGAAGAAAGCGGAAAAGGGGGGAACCAGACCCACCCACAGGCCATCGGTGAAGAACCGGACCTCCGTGACGACCCTATCAAAAGAGGCATGGGACGTAGGCCAGACCGTGGTCCTGCCGCACTCGTTGAAGATGGAGGCAAGAGCACAGCGAACCTTTCCCAAGGCTTCGGGGTTGAGTATGATTGACCGATCAACGGCGGGGGCTGCCGCCGGAGGCGAGCGGGGTGGAGGCGCGGGTTTCTTCCCCCTTTCCTTCTTCGTTGGCGCCATGGCGATGAGAAGGGGGGAGAGTTCGAGTTGGATTGGAGGCGGTGGTTGGAGCTCGAGGAAGAAGGAAGGGCAGGAAGCGCGCGAGCGGCGAAAGGGGAACAACTGTGTGCAACCACGGGTCCGCCTAGCCGGGCGCGTAATGAGGCATCATGGGGAAGCGGATACGCCCACGTCCAATCAATCGCCACGCGGCGCACAAGGCCGCAGGCTGTTGGGGCCCGTGGCGCTTCGCACTTGCCCCTTCGCTTCTCTACTAAGCCAAGTCCTGGCACGCCTTGGGCTCGGGGGCTACTGTCGTCGTTCTGGGAATGGGGGTCCCCGGGGGCTAATGAGTTAGCTGCAGGATGATGTATTATAGAATGAGTAAAGAGACTTGCCGGTAACGAGATTGAACTAGGTATGAAGATACCGACGATCGAATCTTGGGCAAGTAACATACTGATGACAAAGAGAATAACGTATGTTTTCATAATGGTTCGACCGATAAAGATCTTCATAGAATACGTGGGAGCCAATATGAGCATTCAAGTTCCAATATTGGTTATTGACCGAAGAGGTGTCTCAGTCATGCCTACATAGTTCTTGAGCCCGTAGGTGTCGGCTTCTGGGAACGGGGGTCCCCAGAATTGCCTGCCTGCGGCCTGCGGCGTGGCTCGAGTGGGGGCCCAGTGCGGCCCAGCTTCATCAGCTCAAGCTCAAGACCCTCGCGAGGGGCCGAGCCTCGCGGGGCAGACAACATGAAGCTTCCTCGGGAGCAGCCTCATCAGGCGGGCTCGTGAGGAGGCGGAGAGATTAAGGCAGGGTACCTCGCGAGGTGCCCGTGACGCAAGCCATGACGATCGAGACCAGGCAGGCGCCGGACTGCGCAGTGTGCTTGTTTCCCCTTGGGTGCAAAGGGGGCAAGCACATGCCAAGGCATCAGGCAAAGGTTACAGTTTCGGTGCAACAAGACCAAGACCAACAGAATGGCAGGATGGAGGTCATGATGGAGCCCAGGACGGCGTCACCGTCAGAGTCTTTAGCAGTCGAAGAACAACTTTAGTCAGGATAAGTGTACTAGATGTTCCCCTTCAAAATGGCCAATTGTTGGCACCCTTCCCGCTCATTATTTGGGAAGAGGCCCAGGACCTCTATAAATAGGACTAGCCACAACAGTAGACGGGCATCGGATCCAGATTTTGGGTAGACTAGAGAGAGAGAGGCGACTGAACTCACCCAAGCAGTTCATCGCACTAGCTCAAGAACGGCCCCTCGTGAGGCTGTTCTCCCTTTGTATTGTTCATCGTCAGCCCCTGAGGCAATCCACCACACCACACACTGGAGTAGGGTATTACACCACAATGGTGGCCTGAACCAGTATAAACCTTGTATCCCTTGTGGGTTCTTCTTGCTAGCTTAGATCCCTTGCGAGGCTTCGAGACGTGAGCTTGTAGGGGAGAGATCTTCGTGCGCACCCCAGGGTTCGAACCTCAAGGGTCTGCCAGAACCCAACATCCGACAGTAGGGTCCGCACGCTTAATGTTCGATGATGATATTGTATTATATGAGTTATGTGATTTGGTGAACGAATGTTGTTCGGAGTCCTGGATGATATTACGGACATGACGCGGAGTCTCAAAATGGTCGAGACTTAAAGATCTATATATAGGAAGATGGTATTCGGACACCGAAAGTGTTCCGGAGGGTACCGGGTACTTATCGGGTCACCGGAAAGGGGTTTTGGGCACCCCCGGCAAAGATATGGGCCTTATGGGCCAATAAAGGTAAAACACCAGCCCACAAGGGGCTAGTGCGCCCCTATACAAGCCAGCCCTATGAGGAGGTGAAGGAAAGAGGGGAGGGCAAGGAAAGTGTGGAGTAGGACTCCCCCTTCCTTCCCTCTCCCCCTCTTTCCTCCCCCTTATTTATACAAGGTAAGGGGGCGCACTTGGGAAACCCCAAGTAGGATTCGGATCCTACTTGGGGCGCCCCTTGGCTGCCTCTCGTCACCTCCCACCTATATATATGTGGGGAGGGGGCTCCTAGAACACAAAACATCAATTGTTAGCCGTGTGTGGCACCCCCCTCCATAGTTTACACCCCCGGTCATATTCTCGTGGTGCCTAGGCGAAGCCCTGCTCGGATCACTTCACCATCACCGTCACCACGCTGTCGTGCTGACGGAACTCATCTACTACCTCAACACCTTGCTGGATCAAGAGGACGAGGGATGTCATCGAGCTGAACGTGTGCAGAACTCGGAGGTTCCGTACGTTCGGTACTTGATCGGTCGAAGCTAGAAGAAGTTCGACTACATCAACCTCATTTCAAACGCTTCCACTTTTAGTCTACAAGGGTACCTAGACACACTCTACCCCTTCGTTTCTATGCATCTCCTAGATAGATCTTGCGTGAGCGTAGGAAATTTTTGAAATTGCATGCTACGTTGCCCAACATAAGCCTCATTATATCTTCCTCAAAACTGCCATCATACCTACCTATTATGGCATTTGTAGCCATTCCGAGATATAATTCCATGCAACTTCCATTGTTACTATTCATATAACTTGACCATTCATCATCATTTTGCTTTGCATGATCATATAGAGCTGACATGATACTTGTGGCAAAGCCACCGTTCATCATTATAATAAATGTTATGCTAGATCATTGCACTTTCGGGTACACTGCCAAAGGCATTCATATATAGTCATATTTTCAGTTTTTTGGTTGGAAGTAAAATAGAGTGTGATGATCATCACTATTATAGTGCGCCCATATATATGAGGATAAGAATTGGAGGAGACTTGTGATACCTAGAAAAAGAGGGGATGAGGTCCGTGAGGCCAGTCAAAAAAGAGAAAAAAGAAGGAAAAAAAGATGAAAAAGAGAGGGGCGCACTACTATGCTTTCACCACACTTGTGCTTCAAAGTAGCACAATGTATTTTCTATAGAGAGTCTTCATGATATTCATCGTCATGTACTAGTGGGTTTTTGCATTATTAGAACTTGACTTGCATATTGAGATGACAAGCTTCCTCAAAATGCTTGAGGTCTTCATGGGCAAGTAAGTTGGATGCACACCCACTTAGTTTCATATAGAGAGCATTCATACACTTATAGCTCTATTGCATCCCTTGCATGGCAATCCCTGCTCCTCGCATTAACATCGATTGTAAGGCCTCTCCATTGCCTGACGATCAAACCTCATTGATGTGAGACTTTATTATAACTTTTTGCCTTCCCTTATAAATCCCTGTCATCATTCTCTATGTCATCCAAAGTGGTAAGTCCACAGCTCAGGCTCAAGTATTGCTTGAAAGTTCAAAAAAGTTGAAGCGAGGAAAGTATGATTTAATTGCTTGGTTTGGCACCAGAGGTTTTCATAACTTGATACCTTTATGGTAGGCACACAAAGCATGCCATACTCATCGTGATTAAGTGTGTAGAGATCACGTTCTTTATCATCTTTAATTTTCAAAGGCAATGATTGTTTACTTGCATGTTTGCGTATTATTATTTTGATGTCAAATTGATAGACTATTGCCTTGAATCATTCGTATCCCAATTTTCATACCATGATTACATCATTTGATCAAGTACACATTAGGTAGCATTCAACATAAAAAATATATTTTTTTATCATTTACCTACTCGTGGACGAGTAGGAATTAAGGTTGGGGATGTTGATACGTGATATGTCTCCAACGTATCTACTTTTCCAAACACTTTTGCTCTTGTCTTGGACTCTAACTTGTATGATTTGAATGGAACTAACCCGGACTGACGTTGTTTTCACCAGAATTGCCATGGTGTTATTTTTGTGCAGAAATAAATATTCTCGGAATAAACTGAAACTCGACGGTGTCATGTTTTGGAATTAATAAAAAAAGGCGAAAAAATCAGCAGAGGGGGACCCACACCCTGTCCACGAGGATGCAGGGCGCGCCCACCCCCCTTTGGTGCGCCCCCTGCCTCGTGGGTCCCCTGGACCTCCATCGACCTCAACTCCAACTCTATATATTCACGTTCGGGGAGAAAAAAATCGGAGAGAAGGATTCATCGTGTTTTACGATATGGAGCCGTCGCCAAGACCTATTCTTCCATGGGAGGGCTGATCCAGAGTCCGTTTTGGGCTATGGAGAGGGGACTCCATCGGCATCATCATCATCAACCATCCTCCATCACCAATTTCATGATGCTCACTGCCGTGCGTGAGTAATCCCATCGTAGGCTTGCTTGACGGTGATGGGTTGGATGAGATTTACCATGTAATCGAGTTAGTTTTGTTAGAGTTTGATCCCTAGTATCCATTATGTTCTAAGATTGAGGTTGCTATTACTTTGCCATGCTTAATGCTTGTCACTAGGGCCCGAGTGCCATGATTTCAGATCTGAACCTATTACGTTTTCATGAATATATGTGAGTTCTTGATTCTATCATGAAAGTTATAGTCACCTATTATGTGTTATGATCCGGCAAACCCCGGAGTGACAATAGTCGGGACACTTCCCGGTGATGACCATAGTTTCAGGAGTTCATGTATTCACTAAGTGCTAATGCTTTGGTCCAGTACTCTAGTAAAAGGAGGCCTTAATATCCCTTGGTTTCAAATAGGACCCCGCTCCCATGGGAGGGTAGGACAAAAGATGTCATGCAAGTTCTTTTCCATAAGCACGTATGACTATATTTGGAATACATGCCTACATTATATTGATGAACTGGAGCTAGTTCTGTGTCATCCTATGTTATGACTGTTGCATGATGAAATACATCCGACATAATTATCCATCATTGATCCATTGCCTACGAGCTTGTTTCATATTGATCTTTGCTAAGTTACTTCTCCATTGCCACTATTACGATTGCTACAAAACTGCTACTGTTACTTTTGCCACTGTTACCGTTACTTCCATACTACTTTGCTACTAAATACTTTGCTGCAGATATTAAGTCCTTCAGGTGTGGTTGAATTGACAACTCAGCTGCTAATACTTGAGAATATTCTTTGGCTCCCCTTGTGTCGAATCAATAAATTTGGGTTGAATACTCTACCCTCGAAAATTGTTGCGATCCCCTATACTTGTGGGTTATCAAGACCCTTTTTCTAGCGCTGCTGCCGGGCAGCATAGCTCTATTCTTTGAGTCACTTGGGATTTATATCTGTTGATCACTATGAGGAATTTGAAAGATAAAAGAACCAAGATTTTTCCCTCAACTACGAGGGGAGGTAAGGACTTGCCATCTAGCTCTGCACTTGATTCACCTTTTGTCCTAAGTAAACATGCGACACCTGCGCATGCTATATATTCTGATATGTCGCATGTTATTGATGATGCCACTTCTGCTATGCATGATGCTTATGCTGATACTACCTCTCTGCTTGATAATAATGTGTCATTAGGTGAATTTCTGGTTGAACAACTTGCTACGTTAGAGAGAATGAAATTATTGAAACTGATGATATTAATGAAAGTGATGATGAAGATTCACCCCCTAGATACGAACTTCCTGTTATACCTGAGGGTTATGTTATGAATGAAGAAACTGCTAGAGTCTTTCTTGCTTGCAATGATAGATATGATCTTAAGAAACTTTAAGCTAAGCTGAAAGAAAAGTCTTTGAATTCTAGAACGCAATATGACCCTACTTTTGCTAGTTCACCTATCTGTGTTACTGATAAGGATTATGAATTCTCTGTCGATCCTGTGTTAATCACTTTGGTTGAATCTGATCCTTTTTATGGCTATGAATCTGAAACTATTGTGGCACATCTTACTAAATTGGATTATATAGCCACCCTCTTTACTCATGAGGAAAAATTTCGCTATTATTATATCCTTAAATTGTTTCCTTTCTCATTAAAGGGTGATGCTAAGATATGGTTTAATTCTCTTGCTCCTGGTTGGATGCATAGTCCCTAGGATATGATTTATTACTTCTCTGCAAAATATTTCCCCACTCATAAGAAACAAGCTCCCTTGAGGGAAATATTTAATTTTGTGCAAATTGAAGAAGAGAGTCGCCCACAAGCTTGGGGGAGGCTTCTCGGATTACTTAATGCTTTGCCTCATCATCCTCTCAAGAAAAATGAAATACCTGATATATTTTATAATGGACTAACCGATGCTTCCAGACACCACCTGGATAGTTGTGCTAGTTGTGTTTTCAGGGAAAGAAATGTTGAGCAAGATGAATTGCTATTGAATAATATATTGAGGAATGATAATGATTGGACACTTCCTGAACCAACTCCTAAGCCAACTCCGAAGAAAAGGGGTATTCTATTTCTCAGTCCTGAAGATATGCAAGAGGCAAAGAAATCTATGAAAAAAATATATTAAAGCTGAAGATGTTAAGCATTTACCACCCATTGAAGAAATACATGGTCTTGATAACCCGACAGAAGTAGTAAAGGTAAATTCTCTCTATAGATTTGATAAATGTGAAATCCCATCTACTAAGTTTGCTAGTCAATGCTTGGATGAGTTTGATAATTTTATTGTTAAATAAGAAAACTTCAATGCTTATGTTGGTAGACAATTGAAATGCAATGCTTATATGGTTGAACACTTGAGTGATTATATGTCTAGAGTTAAAGGTGACCTTAAGCTTCTTAGTAAACATGCATCTATGGTTACCACTCAAGTAGAACAAGTACTTAAGGCACAAGATTCTTGGTGTTCTGGGAACGGGGGTCCCCAGACTTGTCTGCCGGCGGCCTGCGGCATGGCTCAAGCAGAGGCCCAGTACGGCCCATCTTCATCAACCCAAGCTCAAGACCCTTGCAAGGGGCCAAGACTCGTGGGGCAGACGATGCAAGGCTTCCTCAGGGGCGGCCTCACCAGGCCGGCTCGCGAAGAGGCAGAGAGATCAAGGCAGGGGTACCTCGCGAGGTGCTCATGATGCAAGCCATGATGATCGAGACCAGGAGGGCGCTAGCCTACGCAGTGTCCTCTTTGGTGCAAAGGGGGCAAGCGCAGGCGCGGAGTATCGTGGCGTCAAGCAAAGGTTACCATTTCGGTGCAACGAGACCAAGACTAGCAGAGCGGAAGGACGGAGGTCACCGTGGAGCCCAAGACGGCGTCATCGCCAGGGCCTTTGGCAGCCAAAGACCAACTTTAGTCAAGATAACTTGTACTATATGTTCCCCTTCAAAATGGCCATTGTTGACTCCCTTCCCGCTCAATATTTGGGAACAGGACCAGGGCCTCTATATATAGAGATAGCCACCATAGTAGAAGGGAGACCTCATCTCATCCAGAGGCGATCAAACCCACCTAAGTAGAACACCGCACCAGCTCAAGAACTCCCCTCGGGAGGTTGTTCTTCCTCTATACTGTTCAGCATCAGCCCCTGAGGCAATCCACCACACCACAAACTAGAGTAGGTTATTACACCACAACGGTGCCTGAACTAGTATAAACCTTGTGTCCCTTGTGTTGTTCATCGTGTATCTTAGATCCACGGCGAGGTGTTGGGACGTGGATTGGTAGGGGGAAGATCTTCACGCGCACCCTGGATTCGAACCTTAAGGGTTTTACCGGAACCCAATATCCGACATTTGGCGCGCCAGGTAGGGAGTGCACCAAAATCTTTCTTCCGCTGTCCGGCGTACCATCGATCGTCGCATCCATGGCAGACGCTCACCGAGCTCGCGCCGAGCGTTGGGCTGCTCTCGCCGCCCGCGTCATCCAGACGGCTCCCGATGGTGGGCCTCCCCGTCGTTCTCCATTGCATGCTGCCAACGCCACCACCGGCCCGGCAGGAAAGGAGCAGCAAGCATCGTTGCTGCATCCCTCGGTGCGATGGGAAGGCCGCACCACCACTCCGTCGCTGACTCCTGCTGGTTAGCCATCTCACGCTCGTCGCGCTCCCACGGACACGCAGGCCACGTTGCTCATGGCACGTGAGCTCCTGCACTACCGCCCCGTCGATGACCTCTAGGAGGAGTGGCTCGCTCGCATCACCGAGCTCGTCAGCGTTGCAGGGGGCTCTCCTGCGTCGTCCCTCTCACTGCCTCACCCGCCGTCCTGCGTGGGTGACGCAGCTCAAGAGGTGCCCCCGCCACCTCCTCCCCAAGAAGGTGCCCTAGCTCCAAGGTGCGCGGCCCCTGGACGGGACCCACCGCGTCCAGCGCCCGCGCGACAAGAAAGGAGCTGCCAAGAGATCCCTCGTCTCGAAGAAGGCGCTCACGTGCTACCTACTCCAGCACGTCAAGACCGCATCCCTGCGCCAGCACGTCAAGACCCCGCGCTACCCCTGGCGGTGGCGCGCGAGAATCTCCAAGAGCAAGCCACGCATCTGCAAAGGGCTCTAGTGGCCACCGCAGGCTGCCGCACCTTCACCACCGAGCTATGCAGCGTCGCCTGGCTGGGCAAGTTCAAGCCAGATCTGCCTCCTCGCTACGATGGCACCACCGACCCCGCGGAGTTCCTGTAGCTCTACGAGTTGGGTATCTGTCAGATTTTGGGTTCCGGCAGACCCTTAAGGTTCGAACACTGGGGTGCACGCGGAGATCACACCTCGAGCCTACCCATGTCTCACCGCCTCGCCAGGATCTAACTACATGAAGAATAACACAAGGGACACGAGATTTATACTGGTTCGGGCCACCATTGTGGTGTAATACCCTACTCCAGTTTGTGGTGTGGTGGATCGCCTCAAGGGCTGATGAGGAACAGTACAATGGAAGAACAGCCTCGCGAGGGTCTGTTCTTTGCTGGGGCGATGAACTGCTAGGGGGAGTTCAGTCACCTCTCTCTCTGTGTGTCTCAGATGCGGATCCGATGCCTCTACCCTGTGGGTGGCTAGTCCTATTTATAGGCGAAGGCCCCGGGCCTCTTCCCAAATATTGAGGAGGAAGGGCGCCAACAATTGGCCATTTTGAAGGGGAACATCTAGTACACTTATCCTGACTAAAGTTGGTCCTCGCCTGCCAAAGACCCTGACGGTGACACCGGCTTGGGCTCCACGATGACCTCCATTCTGCCGTCCTGCTGGTCTTGGTCTTGTTGCACCGAAATGGTTGCCTTTGCTTGATACCCTTGCCTGCACTTGCCCCCTTTGCACCAAAGAGGAAACAAGGACTCTGCGCAGGCCGGCGTCCGCTTGGCGCCCGCCTGGCCTTGGTCATCATGGCTTTCGTCACAGGCACCTCGTGAGGTACCCCGCCTTGATCTCTCCACCTCCTCGCAAGCCAGCCTGACAAGGCCGTGCCTGAGGAAGCCTCCTATCGTCTGCCCCGCGATGCTTGGCCCCTCGCGAGGGTCTTGAGCATGTGCTGATAAATATGGGCCGTACTGGGCCACTCCTTGAGCCACGCCGCAGGCCGCAGGCAGGCAAGTCTGGGTACCCCCATTCCCAGAACACTGACAGTAGCCCCTGGGCCCAAGGCGCGCTTGGACATGGCTTAGCTGAGAAGCGAAGGGGCAAGTGTGAAGCGCCACGGGCCCCAATAGCCTGCAGTCTTGGGCGCCGCGTGGAGGCTGATTGGACGTGGGCGTCCCTGTTCCCCCACGCCTCCTTATTTTGCGCCCAGCTAGGCGGACCTGCGGTTGCACATAGTGTCCCCTCTTCTCGCTGCTCGCGCGCCTCCTGCTCTTCCTTCTCTCAAGCTCCAGCCTCCGCTTCCAATCCAATCTCGCATCCTCCCCCTTCCTGTCGCCATGGCTTTGACGAAGAAGGGGAAAGGGCCAAAGTCTGTGCCCTCGCCCCGCCCGTCGCTGTCGGCGGCTCCTGTTGTCGACCGGTCGATCATACTCAACCGGGAAGGCTCGGACAAGGTCAGTTCTGCCATCGCCACCATCTTCAACGAGTGCGGGAGGACGACGGTCTGGCCCGCGTCTCACTTCTCCATTGACAGAACAGTCACTGAGGTCCGGTACTTTGCCAACGCTCTGTGGGCGGGACTGGTTCCCCCCTTTTCCGATTTCTTCAACGCTGTGCTTTCTCATTACCAGATCCACATGATGCATTCGGGTCCCGAATCCATTACTCTTCTTGCTGATTTCGCTTTTGTCTGCGAGGCGATGATGGGCATTCCTCCTTCAGTTGCCTTGCTGCGCCACATCTTCTCTTTGCATCTCAGCAATCCCACCCAATGCTTGGGGTGCGTGAGCTTCCTTGCCGCACCAGAAACAGCGGCTTCGGGAATCGATTTCAGCCTTCCTCCGCCTGTGACCGGGTTCCGTGAGCGGTAGTTGTAAGTGGGTGCCGTGTTGCCCAGCCCCCTGCTTTCGGAGCCAATTGTGCCCACTATCCCCAATTCAGGCTGGGGCCAGGAGACACTCATGAGCCCCCGGCTCGTCTTCGTCTGGCATCGCTTTGCGAACCTGAGGGCGCTCGGTGTGATGGCGCCCAAGGTGGTGAAGGAGTTCCTCCTGTGCCGCATTGCCCCTGTCGAGCGTCATTCTCGCCGGATGTGGGCCTTCGGGGGGCACGAAGACCGCATGAGGCTCCAAGAGGAAGATCTAACGCCTGAAGTGCTGAGCAAGGTTCTCATGATCCTGACTAGGGACCCTACCCCTGGCAGTGTCCGGCATGGGGGCGCCCTGCTGTACCTTTGCTCAAACAGGGCTGATTTTGTGGAGTAGATGCCCAGCTTCGATGAATGGGGGTTGCGCCCTGCAGGCCTCAGGGGACCTCGCGAGAACACAATTGTGGTGGTTGCCCTTCCGGTTTCCCACAATGGTCCTTCCTCGAGTGGTGGAGCTGGGAGGCAACGGGTGTCGGGGGCTGAGGGGGCCACCGTCGGGACGATGACACCACGCGGTACTCCTGAGGCGGAAACTCCTGAGACCCACTCGGCGGCGGCTGAAGGTACCGAGCCGTGGCCCGCGGCTCCCGTGGCAGAGGCCCCTAAGGCCCTGGCCACCCTTCTTGGTGCGGCGTCTGGCGGCATGCGCCAGGATGATGTTCCCGACGCCGGTCACTTTGCAGGCTGACCCCTGCGCCGAGCTCCTCGGTCGCTTCCGTGTGGACTTCGAGGCTCTCCGAAAGAGAAGGGAGGCCTTGGGTGATGATTAACCTTGCCGCCTATTGAAGCGCAGGAAGTACTTCGCCACCGATGAGTAAGCCTTTCCCTTTCTTAGTTCCTTACTTTCCTGCTGCTTCAGCTGATCATTGCCCTGCATGGCCCTTCCTGCCGAGTTCACGGAGGTGGCTGAGGAGCCATCCCTCTTGGCCTTGCCCTATCCACCTTCCCCAAGCGCCCCGAGCTCCAGCACTGCCCTTGTGGTGAGGCCGGTTGCAGAGATGGGCCGTCCTATGATGCGTCCTGATTCCGCGCACCTCGCGACCATCCTTCGCAAGCCCTCCCAGGGCATAGCCAGCCTGCCATGGGCTCCTCGATTGGTTGTGGACGGCGACTGGCTGAGGTCGGCCTTGCGCTCTTCCTTGGAGGATGAATTGGCTCTGGGCCAGGCTTCTGGTGAGGCGTGTCCGGCCATTGCGAGGGTGCCAGGCCCCAGCCCCCTGCCCAGAGGGGGAGTGCTGGTTCATGGCCCTCCTCGCGCGCCCGAGGCGGAAGGTGATGCGGAAGACGTGCTCGAGCGTGCTCGGGAGAGCCGCGCCCTCCGCCAAGGGTTCCTCCGGAGGGCGGCGGACGCGGTGAGCCAGCTTGCTGTAGAGCTCGCTGACGAGGACGCACGCCTTGAGGACGAGGGCCTGCGCCTAGCTGAGGAGAGGCGCAAGCTGAAGGTGGCCATTACCCTTGCGCGCCACCAATGTGACCTCGACAATGAGAAGGCCAAGGTGTCGCTGGCCTGCTCCTGGGCCGTCGAGGAAGCTCAGGAGGCCAACCAGCGGCGTAGGGCCGCAGAAGAGCGGGCGTGGGAGCTCCGGGCCTGGAGTAGCTCCCTGGAGCAACAGATGGAGTTGCGTGAGGCGGCCCTTGCGTCGATGGAGGGGGGCTCGGTCGATCGGGCAGAGCTTCAGAAACGTGAGGAGGCACTGACGCTGGAGGCCACCGAGCGCACCCTGGAACTCGAGCGATTGGAGACGAGGGAGCGCCTGGTGGCGCAGGCGGAGGATGATGTTGCCGCGAGGTAAGCCCGAGCCTCAGAAGAGGTTGATCGCCGGGTGGCAGCGGCCTGCTCGAACCTCGGGCACGAGTTCGAGGAAAGGCTGGAGTTGATCAAGGTCGAATCAGAGGGCAGGACCGCCGCCCTGAAGGCCAATCTGGATGAAGTGATGCGGCGTGCGGACGCTACCCGGGCCGCCCTTGGCGCGGCACAGGCGGAACTGGCTTCCTCCCGCGCTGAGGTGCTTCTTCTCCACCAAAGGGTGGACGCGGTTGAGGCCGTTGCGCGGCGGAACGAGGACGAGATACGCCAGCGGTAGACCCTGGAGCACGTGCATGGCCCCATGCTCCGCGAGCTCCGGGAAAGAGCTAACACGGCCTTGGGCATCATCTGCGAGGCAGCCGTTGGGGAGCCTCGTGTGGTTAACTATGCTGGTAACCTTTAGTTCTTCACCGATGTGGTGACACAGCTGGAGACTCGTTTGGGCACAGCCGCCAGGTTGGTGGAGGAGAGGAGTCGTGCCCTACTTGGGCGTGCTTTTTCCCGCGTCTTTAGTCATCTTCAGAACATGGACCCCCACTTCGACTTCGATGCCGCCATCGCACCGGTACCCCTGGCAATCCGGGACAATCTGGCATGTTGGGTGGAAGACAACGTGGACACCCTTGTTAGGGCCTTCACCGCTGATGACGACGGTGTGGTCGTAGCTGCTGATGAGGGCGGAGTGGTGAATGGTCCAGGTGCTGGTGGCGGCGGTGTAGAAGGCGGCGGCGAGGCCAGCGACGCCAGTGGCGACTCCGAAGGTGCCCCCGAGGATGCATTGGGAGATTTATTCGATTGACCGTGTGTTGTTCCTGCTTTTACCCTACGCAGAGAGAGTTCGGGCTTGGCCCAGGAGGTTGTAAGAGCATTTTGGGAGGGGGAGCCCCTCGTGTAAAAACTTGCAGTTAGCGTATTTGTAGACATGATATCACCCGTGTGCCTGCGCCAGGCGGATGGTTCATGGTGAGTCGACTGGCTTGTTTACCTTCGACCCGCGTGGGCCCTGAGCTGGCCTGCGGAGGGTTGTGGTGTCCTGAGTGTCTCCTGAATGAGCCTGTAGAACCTGCAAGGAGAACCTCCTAAGAGGGTGTGCCGACGGCAGTCTGGACTGCGTACATGCTGGGCCTGGCCCGGCTCATGAGGGGCTCGTGAGGGGAGGCAGCTGAAGCTTGGACGGACGCAAAGCGGTAACCAGAACGCAAGAGATTGCTCGAACGAGACTAAACACCCCTTCCCCAGACACACGCAAGTTTCAAGCTCAAATCCAACTTAAATCCAAATAGGGAAAAGCAACAACCAAGGGGAAAAGCAGGAAAAGCAGAAAAGGCCGCGTCCGGCACCTACACTAGTCTTCGATGTCTTCTCACCAGCGTGGAGCTAAGTGCTGCCACTGGGCGTGGGCGGGAGCCCCCGAGGCCCGAGGGCGGCTCTCCGGAGACTGCGGGGCATGTACAGCCCCACTCATTATTACATGAGAGTGTCACGGGGCGGCGAGCTTCACAGGCACTAGGCCTTCTTCGCAGGTACCAGCCTTGCTTCATATCGCTAGACGAGAGCCCCGCCTTGCACCACACTCTATTGCCATCGACGATGGCCGGAGACCAAGAACGCCGCCGATGGGATAGAGCGGTCGCCAGCGGTTCCCCCGACGACCACGGGTCCTCTGTCGGGGGTAGGCCCTGGGGCACCTCCCCGGCGGAGGGCCTACCTCCTGAGGACGCCTTGCTCCGAGCACCGCGTGGGCGAGGCCGGATCTCGTCCCCTCTCCTGCAACCCCCGGTTCCCTCCTCCTAAGGGGCGGGGAGCTGCTGGATTGGGGCAGCCACCCGCTGCGATGACCTGTACCTCCTGCGATCCATGGTTAGTGTATGCATGTTCCTGAGGGATTAGCGGTACCCGATAGTCGCTGCCTCCGGCGCGGTCGACGGGGCCTTCCCTGGGCTCCTGAAAGAGTTCAGCCTCGACTGTTTCTTCTCCCCAGCCTGGGCCGAGGAACTGGCTATGGTCTTCCTCCTGTGCGTGTCCTTGATCCACCATGTGGGGCACATACGCCTCTTGGGCCGCCGCCCCGAATGCCTCGCTGTAGTGCCCCATGTGCCACGTAGTTCTGCTCATGGTGCCAACCTGGGAGTGGTAGCGCGGCGGCTCACCGGGACCGTGGGCTGTAGTGGATCCCCCTTCGCTGGTCGGAGGCGGAGGCGGCACCGTTGGTGGCCAGGTGCTGACGGCCAGGTTGGCGTTGAAGTGGCCCTGGAATCCACTTGGAGCTATGCGGGCGCATGTGGGGCCTCCGTGCGATCCACCTTGGGCCTAAGGCGGCAGCTGGGTGCAGAAGGGGTGAGCCCCCGAGGCGGCGGAGCCTAGGAGCTCCGCCACCCGCTCCAGTAGCACGTCGCGGCCGCCCTCTAGCAGCCTGCATTGCATTAGTTCTCGAGCTACCATGAGCGCAGCCATTGAGTTCGCCTGCTCTCGCCGTGATTACGACGCCGTGGCCGCGGCGTGGCTCGAGGCCCTCGCTGCCGACCGCACCTGCCGCGGTGTGAGAGCCGGTGTCATCTGACCGCGTCACCCGCGACCTACACCACCCTGCGGACCGCGGGCTGCCTGGGGCACGGGGTTGAGGTTGCCCTAGACAAGCCGATCTGCATGGGCGGGCCAGGCCGTCCAGGGATCAGGATTGCCCGTCGGGTCACCGAACATGATGATGATGATGCGACGGGTGGCGAAACACGAGGCGACGGAAGGCAGATTCCGGCGCACCCCCTACCCGGCGCGCCAAATGTCAGATTTCGGGTTCCGGCAGACCCTTAAGGTTCGAACACTGGGGTGCACGCGGAGATCAGACCTCCAGCCTACCCATGTCTCACCGCCTCGCCAGGATCTAAAACTACATGAAGAACAACACAAGTGACACAAGATCTATACTAGTTCGGGCCACCATTGTGGTGTAATACCCTACTCCAGTTTGTGGTGTGGTGGATTGCCTCAGGGGCTGATGAGGAATAGTACAATGGAAGAACAGCCTCGCGAGGGTCTGTTCTTGGCTGGGGCGATGAACTGCTAGGGGGAGTTCAGTCGCCTCTCTCTCTGTGTGTCTCAGATGCGGATCCGATGCCTCTACCCTGTGGGGGTCTAGTCCTATTTATAGGCGAAAGCCTCGGGCCTCTTCCCAAATATTGAGCGGGAAGGGCGCCAACAATTGGCCATTTTGAAGGGGAACATCTAGTACACTTATCCTGACTAAAGTTGGTCCTCGCCTGCCAAAGACCCTGATGATGACACCGGCTTGGGCTCCACGATGACCTTCGTTCTGCCGTCCTGCTGGTCTTGGTCTTGTTGCACCGAAATGGTTGCCTTTGCTTGATACCCTTGCCTACCCTTGCCCCCTTTGCACCAAAGTGGAAACAAGGACTCTTCGCTGGCCGGCGCCCGCCTGGCGCCCTCCTAGCCTTGGTCGTCATGGCTTGCGTCACGGGCACCTCGTGAGGTACCCCGCCTTGATATCTCCGCCTCCTCGCAAGCCATCCTGACGAGGCCGTGCCTGAGGAAGCCTCCTGTCATCCGCCCCACGAGGTTTGGCCCCTCGCGAGGGTCTTGAGCATGTGCTGATGAAGATGGGCCATACTGGGCTACTCCTTGAGCCACGCCGCTGGCCGCAGGCAGGCAAGTCTGGGCACCCCCATTCCTAGAACGCCGACAGCATCGAGGCGGCCAACGGAGATGAAAAGGTCATGGCGAATTGGTTTCCCATGGCGCTCAAGGATGGTGCCCGCACCTGGCTCCTGAACCTGCCTCCCGACATGATCTCCTCTTGGGACGAGATGCGCACCCACTTCATCGCCAACTTTCAGGGCACTCGCGACCGTCCTCCAGCGTGGGTGACCTGCGCCGCATCAAGTAGCAACCTGGAGAAACCTTGCAGAAGTACATCCCGCGCTTCAACAGCGGTCGCCTCAAGATTCCCAAGGTGACCGAGGAGGCCATCATCTCAGTGTTCTCTGACGGCGTCCGCGACCTAAAGATGAAGGAGCTGGCTATCCACGAGGATTTGTGCACATCTCTGGAGTTGTTCAACCTGGCGACCAAGTGCGCAAGGGATAAGGAGGGGCACCTCTCCCTTCTCAAGCTTCCAGCCGCTGACCCTAAAGAGAAGAAAGCCAAGGCCAAGGACGTGAAGCGCAAAGGAGCAGCTATGCTCGCAGCAGAACCAGACACGAAGCACGGCAGGGACCAGCCAAAGTCATCGAAGGGCAGCCGATACTACATCTACCACGACCTCCATACCCACAACACCAACGAATGCCAGGAGCTAAGGGCTGTTCAAGAAGGACGCATCGGTCGATGCCACGAGCGCAACGATTGCAGCTACGGCCGAGGAGGAGGAAGAGGTGGAGGACGATGGGACGACCAAGGATGGCATGACCAACCTTGCAAGGACCGCTGGCAGGTTCAGCCTCGCGAGGGGGCATGGAGGGATCAGCCTCGCGAGGATCGCCTGCAGGGCAACGCAGGCCTTCCTCCTCTGCCGCCACCACCAAGAAGGAATGATGACCACCACCAGGACAAGGGGGCTGGGGGCTTCCAGGAACCACGTGCTATTGCTTGCATCTTGGGCAGAGCCCAGGCCCCAGCCTCTCAGCGCATCTTCAAGCAGTTTGCTCGTGAGGTTAATGCAGTCCTCCCCAAGCTCGAGGCCATGCGCCCTCTCAGGTGGTCCACGTGCCCATCATGTTCAGCTCAGTGGATCAACTCAAGTGTGCGGCTATAGCTGGCGTCTTCCCAATGCTTTGTTCCCCAGTCATCAGCAATGTGCAAGTTACCAGGACCGTCATCGATGGTGGCACAGGACTCAACGTCCTGTCTGTCAAGACGTTCAATAATCTCCAAGTGCCATATGACCAGCTTCAGCCAACCAAGCTTTCTCAGGAGTCACTGACGGCTCCACCACTCCGATAGGGCAAGGTCGCCTCCCTGTCACCTTCGGACAGCGCAAGAAACCGGACCGAGCTCATCGACTTTGACATTTCCCACATACGCCTGCCATACAATGCCATTCTGGGGTATCCAGCCCTGGCCAAGTTCATGGAGGTGACTCACCATGGTTACAATGTCCTCAAGATGCCGGGAAGCGGCGGAATCATCACAGTCCCATGCGAGGAGAAGGATGCGGTGTGCTCTCTCGAGCGTGCCTTCCAAGCTGAATCAGTCGAAGACCCAGACAGCAAGAGCGGGGACCCTCCCGATGCAGTCCTTAAGAAGAATAAGACATCACCCAGCTCAAGGCCTCAGGAGGCAGGCATCTCCGGAGGCATCGCGTCAGGATCTGCGCCCGTCCAAGGGGCGCCTCCCTCCGTCGCATAGGAAGGCCCGCCTAGCGCCCTCCTCGGGCAAGTCTCGGGGGCTCTCTCCTTGAGGGCCACGGGCTTTGCCAAGATCACGAGGGAGGCGCTCGGGCACCACTTCGAGGCGTGCTTCACGGCACGTTTTCCATAGGGAGGAATGGGGCAAGAAGGGCCCAACCCTCAGGAGTTCATCACCAAGATCACTCAGGAGCTTCAGGAATCAAGAGTCATCCACGGTGATCGCCACCTACCCGGCGTAGCTCCCCGTCTAAGCGAGGATGGTGGGCTGCGTGTCTGCGTCGACTACCCAGGGCTCAACTGAGCCGCGTCTCAGGAGCGTTTCTGGCCTTCGCGCGTCGGGCGCTGCGAGGGTTCCCCACACAGCTACGTTTGCATGCCTTTCGGCCTACCAAACGCGGCTGCTGCTCACCAGCGCCTTATGCGGAGCATTTTGGAAGCTCTAGAGGCCAGGCACCACACGGTCCTGGCAGAGATGGAGATGGTCCTCAAGGAGCCGACCGGACCCCCAGAGCCTCCTGAGGCTTAGGGCTCTGGTGACTCATGAGGACCGGGTTCTTCACCGCGCATCGTCAGCTACTCCAACACCTGCTCTGGGAGCGCCCTCAGGGCTGCATTATTCCTAGTTCGCATGGGTCTGTCCCTACGACATCTATCCGTTTTGCTGATGTCTTTAGTTCACCTTGCTGGGGGTGCCCCTCGAGCTGCATCATCCCCAAGATGCTCTGGCCTGACCCAGTGGCATGTATCCTTCCTGCAGTTACCTAAGTCAATTTGCCGTTCATGCTCAATCTGCCTATGATTATCATCTCCCGCCTACCGCGACCCCTTTTTCTCCCTCATGGAAATCGCTTGCATGTTAAAAGGGGGCGCCTGAGCATCGTGACTCGGGGGCTCTTACTGGCTCTCCAGCCCTCACCCCCTGGCCTTGTACACAACATCGTGACCTGGCATACCAGCGACGGCTGAGCTTGCTCGAGGGCTGGGACCTGAGGACATAGAGCATTTGCATCTAACCACCCTGCAGGAACACTCGACCGCCCAAGGTTCAAGATCAGGCACAACCCGCCTTGAGGTAGAGCCTCGTGAGTCCCGCGCTGGCTCACGGGTGCCCAGATACACCTCGCCTGGCCCTACCGTGCCGGCCACGTGTCAGGGCGGGGCTGTACTGTCACATCCCTGGTCCTGTTATGCTCTAGGCTAGCTTCATGTGTGCATCATGTCTATATTTTCGAAACTTGAATTGAGGAATTCTGGAAGCCTCAAAAACTTAAATAAAAGAGGGGCAAAAACCCTAGAAATCTCATTCATTGCTCCAAAATGTTCTTCTTAAATGTTTGATAATTTTTGGTAAGGGTTCTGGTCCCAACCAAAATATTGAACATTTTTAAGGAATTATTTTTGGGACTTTGGATTTAATTCATTAGCTATTTGAATTTGAATTATATTCATATAATTAGAATATAATTTCAAATATCCCTGAATCATTTTATGAGCTTTTGGAAAAGTCCATCTAGCAAAATAAAATATTCAGAGGAGCTTTGGCATTGTTTGAATTATTATTTTAATTCAAAACAGTGGGGAATTAAATAAAAGAAAAACAGAACAGAAATAAATAGAAAGGGAGAGAAGGCCACCTGGGCCACTTACCTGGCGCCACTTACCTGGCCCAGCTCCATCTGG